>NW_027040202.1:157500-191360 GCF_034236695.1 Oncorhynchus nerka | reverse complement strand
ATAATACTATAGAATAATGCAGTGAGTCAGTGGTTCCTGAGCCACATGTAATTGCTTTGAGTAGTTAAAATAATGTTTTATATTTCTATATGATCAATACATTAATAACATAGACCAACATGCAACAGTATGTCTTGTGCTTTTGGCAATGATTTATGTATAATAATTATAATAAGTCATACCATTTATGTCTGCATAGCATTGTCTTCATTTTAGCAGATTAACTTAGGTTTTCTCCCAGCGGCTAAGGAGTTGGTGCTGTGGCCAAAAGGTGGCTGGTTCAAATCCCGGGCCGGGAAAAAAACACCAGTAGTGATCTGATGACTGGAAGGCTGCGTGATTCACATCCTCTAAACATTAACCTTCCGTTGATCAGAACTCTAGAGGTTCTTCATCACTGAACCCAAATATATACACTGCTCCAAAAAATAAAGGGAACACTTAAACAACACAATGTAACTCCAAGTCAATCATACTTCTGTGAAATCAAACTGTCCACTTAGGAAGCAACACTGATTGACAATACATTTCACATGCTGTTGTGCAAATGGAATAGACAACAGGTGGAAATTATAGGCAATTAGCAAGACACCCCCAATAAAGGAGTGGTTCTGCAGATGGTGACCACAGACCACTTCTCAGTTCCTATGCTTCCTGGCTGATATTTTGGTCACTTTTGAATGCTGGGCAGTGCTTTCACCTAGTGGTAGCATGAGACGAAGTCTACAACCCAAACACGTGGCTCAGGTAGTGCAGCTCATCCAGGATGGCACATCAATGTGAGCTGTGGCAAGAAGGTTTGCTGTGTCTGTCAGCGTAGTGTCCAGAGCATGGAGGCTTACCAGGAGACAGGCCAGTACATCAGAGACGTGGAGGAGGTCGTAGGAGGGCAACAACACAGCAGCAGGACCGCTACCTATGCCTTTTTGCAAGGAGGAGCAGGAGGAGCACTGCCAGAGCTCCTGCAAAGTGACCTCCAGCAGGCCACAAATGTGCATGTGTCTGCTCAAACGGTCAGAAACAGACTCATGAGGGTGGTATGAGGGCCCGACGTCCACGGGTGGGTGTTGTGCTTACAGCCCAACACCGTGCAGGACGTTTGGTATTTGCCCGAGAACACCAAGATTGGATGAAAGCAGGTTCACACAGATGAGCACGTGACAGACGTGACAGAGTCTGGAGACGCCATGGAGAACGCTCTGCTGCCTGCAACATCCTCCAGCATGACCAGTTTGGCGGTGGGCCAGTCATGGTGTGGGGTGGCATTTCTTGGGGTCCGCACAGTCCTCCATGTGCTTGCCAGAGGTAGCCTGACTGCCATTAGGTACCTAGATGAGATCCTCAGACCCCCTTGTGAGACCATATGCTGGTGCGGTTGGCCCTGGGGTCCTCCTAATGTTAGACAATGCTAGACCTCATGTGGCTGGAGGTGTCAGCAGTTCCTGCAAGAGGAAGGCATTGATGTTATGGACTGGCCCGCCTGCTCTCCCAGACCTGAATCCAAGCACATCTGGGACATCATGTCTCATGCTTTAGTCCAGGTCTGGGAGGAGATCCTCAGAGACCATCCTCCACCTCATCAGAGCATGCCCAGGCGTTATGGGGAGGTCACAGGCACGTGGAGGCCACACACTGAGCCTCATTTTGAACTTGTTTTAAGGACTACATCAAAGTTGGATCTGCCTGTAGTGTGGTTTTCACTTTAATTTTGAGTGTGACTTCAAATCCAGACCTCCATGGGTTGATACATTTGATTTCCATTGATAATTTTTGTGTGATTTTGTTGTCAGCACATTCAACTATGTATAGAAAAAAGTATTTAATAAGAATATTTCATTCATTATCTAGGATGTTATTTTAGTGTTCCCTTTATTTTTTTCCCTTTATTTTTTTGAGCAGTGTATAACTTTCAGTGGTTCCATATATTAAGGAAGTGATAGAAGCCTTTTTGGTTCTAGAAGGAACCTTCTGTTCTAAGAGTGTATAATAATAAACACGTTTTTCTTCTGATGATTTAATTATCTACATCATGTTATTTCAAGTTCTCCCTTTGGAGCACAACATCATGTTGTTATTTAATTATCTACATCATGTTATTTCAAGTTCTCCCTTTGGAGCACAACATCATGTTGTTATTTAATTATCTACATCATGTTATTTCAAGTTCTCCCTTTGGAGCACAACATCATGTTGTTATTTAATTATCTACATCATGTTATTTCAAGTTCTCCCTTTGGAGAACAACATCATGTTGTTATTTAATGATCTACATCATGTTATTTCAAGTTCTCCTTTTGGAGCACAACATCATGTTGTTAAAAAATACTCCTAAATTGTGCATGGATATAAATGGGACATGGATATAAATGGGGCATGGATATAAATGGGGCATGGATATAAATGGGGCATGGATATAAATGGATATAAATGGGACATGGATATAAATGGGGCATGGATATAAATGGGACATGGATATAAATGGGACATGGATATAAATGGGGCATGGATATAAATGGGACATGGATATAAATGGGACATGGATATAAATGGGACATGGATATAAATGGGGCATGGATATAAATGGGGCATGGATATAAATGGGGCATGGATATAAATGGGGCATGGATATAAATGGGGCATGGATATAAATGGGGCATGGATATAAATGGATATAAATGGGGCATGGATATAAATGGGGCATGGATATAAATGGATATAAATGGGGCATGGATATAAATGGATATAAATGGGGCATGGATATAAATGGGGCATGGATATAAATGGATATAAATGGATATAAATGGGGCATGGATATAAATGGGGCATGGATATAAATGGGGCATGGATATAAATGGGGCATGGATATAAATGGGGCATGGATATAAATGGATATAAATGGGGCATGGATATAAATGGGGCATGGATATAAATGGGGCATGGATATAAATAGGGCATGGATATAAATGGATATAAATGGGGCATGGATATAAATGGGGCATGGATATAAATGGGGCATGGATATAAATGGGACATGGATATAAATGGGGCATGGATATAAATGGGACATGGATATAAATGGGACATGGATATAAATGGGGCATGGATATAAATGGATATAAATGGGACATGGATATAAATGGGGCATGGATATAAATGGGGCATGGATATAAATGGGACATGGATATAAATGGGACATGGATATAAATGGGACATGGATATAAATGGGACATGGATATAAATGGGACATGGATATAAATGGGGCATGGATATAAATGGATATAAATGGGACATGGATATAAATGGGGCATGGATATAAATGGGGCATGGATATAAATGGATATAAATGGGACATGGATATAAATGGGACATGGATATCAATGGGACATGGATATAAATGGGACATGGATATAAATGGGGCATGGATATAAATGGGGCATGGATATAAATGGATATAAATGGGACATGGATATAAATGGGACATGGATATAAATGGGACATGGATATAAATGGGACATGGATATAAATGGGGCATGGATATAAATGGGACATGGATATAAATGGGACATGGATATAAATGGGACATGGATATAAATGGGACATGGATATAAATGGGACATGGATATAAATGGGACATGGATATAAATGGGGCATGGATATAAATGGATATAAATGGGGCATGGATATAAATGGATATAAATGGGGCATGGATATAAATGGGGCATGGATATAAATGGGACATGGATATAAATTGGGCATGGATATAAATGGGACATGGATATAAATGGATATAAATGGGGCATGGATATAAATGGGGCATGGATATAAATGGATATAAATGGGACATGGATATAAATGGGACATGGATATAAATGGATATAAATGGGACATGGATATAAATGGGGCATGGATATAAATGGATATAAATGGGGCATGGATATAAATGGGGCATGGATATAAATGGGGCATGGATATAAATGGATATAAATGGGGCATGGATATAAATGGGGCATGGATATAAATGGATATAAATGGGGCATGGATATAAATGGGGCATGGATATAAATGGATATAAATGGGGCATGGATATAAATGGGGCATGGATATAAATGGGGCATGGATATAAATGGATATAAATGGGGCATGGATATAAATGGGACATGGATATAAATGGGGCATGGATATAAATGGATATAAATGGGACATGGATATAAATGGATATAAATGGATATAAATGGATATAAATGGGGCATGGATATAAATGGACATGGATATAAATGGGGCATGGATATAAATGGGGCATGGATATAAATGGATATAAAATGGGGCATGGATATAAATGGACATTTGTATAAATGGGCATGGATATAAATGGGACATGGATATAAATGGGACATGGATATAAATGGGGCATGGATATAAATGGGGCATGGATATAAATGGGACATGGATATAAATGGGACATGGATATAAATGGATATAAATGGGGCATGGATATAAATGGGACATGGATATAAATGGGACATGGATATAAATGGGACATGGATATAAATGGGGCATGGATATAAATGGGACATGGATATAAATGGGGCATGGATATAAATGGGACATGGATATAAATGGGGCATGGATATAAATGGATATAAATGGGACATGGATATAAATGGGACATGGATATAAATGGATATAAATGGGACATGGATATAAATGGGACATGGATATAAATGGGACATGGATATAAATGGGGCATGGATATAAATGGGACATGGATATAAATGGGACATGGATATAAATGGGACATGGATATAAATGGGACATGGATATAAATGGGACATGGATATAAATGGGGCATGGATATAAATGGGACATGGATATAAATGGGACATGGATATAAATGGGATATATAAAATGGGGCATGGATATAAATGGGACATGGATATAAATGGGACATGGATATAAATGGGGCATGGATATAAATGGGGCATGGATATAAATGGGGCATGGATATAAATGGGACATGGATATAAATGGGACATGGATATAAATGGATATAAATGGGGCATGGATATAAATGGGACATGGATATAAATGGGGCATGGATATAAATGGGGCATGGATATAAATGGATATAAATGGGGCATGGATATAAATGGGGCATATAAAATGGGACATGGATATAAATGGGATATAAATGGATATAAAATGGGGCATGGATATAAATGGATATAAATGGGGCATGGATATAAATGGGACATGGATATAAATGGGATATAAATGGACATGGATAAAATGGGATAAATGGATATAAATGGGACATGGATATAAATGGGGGACATGGATATAAATGGGACATGGATATAAATGGGGCATGGATATAAATGGATATAAATGGGGCATGGATATAAATGGGGCATGGATATAAATGGGACATGGATATAAATGGATATAAATGGGGCATGGATATAAATGGGGCATGGATATAAATGATATAAATGGGGCATGGATATAAATGGGGCATGGATATAAATGGGGATATATGGATATAAATGGGACATGGATATAAATGGATATAAATGGGGATATAAATGGGGCATGGATATAAATGGGGCATGGATATAAATGGGACATGGATATAAATGGGACATGGATATAAATGGGGCATGGATATAAATGGGGCATGGATATAAATGGGACATGGATATAAATGGGACATGGATATAAATGGGACATGGATATAAATGGGGCATGGATATAAATGGGACATGGATATAAATGGGGCATGGATATAAATGGGACATGGGGCATATAAAATGGGACATGGATATAAATGGGACATGGATATAAATGGGACATGGATATAAATGGGGCATGGATATAAATGGGGCATGGATATAAATGGGACATGGATATAAATGGGACATGGATATAAATGGGACATGGATATAAATGGGGCATGGATATAAATGGGACATGGATATAAATGGGGCATGGATATAAATTGGGGATATAAATGGGGCATATAAATGGGGCATGGATATAAATGGATATAAAATGGGGCATGGATATAAATGGGACATGGATATAAATGGGACATGGATATAAATGGATATATAATGGGACATGGATATAAATGGGACATGGATATAAATGGGACATGGATATAAATGGGGCATGGATATAAATGGACATGGATATAAATGGGACATGGATATAAATGGGGCATGGATATAAATGGGGCATGGATATAAATGGACATGGATATAAATGGGGCATGGATATAAATGGGGCATGGATATAAATGGGACATGGATATAAATGGGGCATGGATATAAATGGGGCATGGATATAAATGGATATAAATGGGGCATGGATATAAATGGGACATGGATATAAATGGGACATGGATATAAATGGGGCATGGATATAAATGGGGCATGGATATAAATGGGGCATGGATATAAATGGAATGGGGCATGGATATAAATGGGGCATATAAAATGGGACATGGATATAAATGGGGCATGGATATAAATGGATATAAATGGGACATGGATATAAATGGATATAAATGGGGCATGGATATAAATGGGATATAAATGGATATAAATGGGACATGGATATAAATGGGCATGGATATAAATGGGACATGGATATAAATGGGACATGGATATAAATGGGGCATGGATATAAATGGGACATGGATATAAATGGGACATGGATATAAATGGGGCATGGATATAAATGGGACATGGATATAAATGGATATAAATGGGACATGGATATAAATGGGACATGGATATAAATGGATATAAATGGGGGCATGGATATAAATGGGGCATGGATATAAATGGGGGCATGGATATAAATGGGGCATGGATATAAATGGGGCATGGATATAAATGGGACATATAAAATGGGACATGGATATAAATGGGACATGGATATAAATGGGACATGGATATAAATGGGGCATGGATATAAATGGGACATGGATATAAATGGGACATGGATATAAATGGGGCATGGATATAAATGGGACATGGATATAAATGGGACATGGATATAAATGGGGCATGGATATAAATGGGGCATGGATATAAATGGGGCATGGATATAAATGGGGCATGGATATAAATGGGGCATGGATATAAATGGGGCATGGATATAAATGGATATAAATGGGGCATGGATATAAATGGGGCATGGATATAAATGGATATAAATGGGGCATGGATATAAATGGGACATGGATATAAATGGGGCATGGATATAAATGGGACATGGATATAAATGGGATATATGGATATAAATGGGGCATGGATATAAATGGATATAAATGGGCATGGATATAAATGGACATATAAATGGGACATGGATATAAATGGATATAAATGGCATGGATATAAATGGGACATGGGGCATGGATATAAATGGATATAAATGGGGCATGGATATAAATGGGACATGGATATAAATGGGACATGGATATAAATGGGACATGGATATAAATGGGACATGGATATAAATGGATATAAATGGGGATATAAATGGATATAAATGGGACATGGATATAAATGGGACATGGATATAAATGGGACATGGATATAAATGGGACATGGATATAAATGGGACATGGATATAAATGGGGCATGGATATAAATGGGGCATGGATATAAATGGGACATGGATATAAATGGATATAAATGGGACATGGATATAAATGGGACATGGATATAAATGGGACATGGATATAAATGGATATAAATGGGGCATGGATATAAATGGATATAAATGGGACATGGATATAAATGGGACATGGATATAAATGGGACATGGATATAAATGGGGCATGGATATAAATGGGACATGGATATAAATGGGACATGGATATAAATGGGGCATGGATATAAATGGGACATGGATATAAATGGGGCATGGATATAAATGGGACATGGATATAAATGGGACATGGATATAAATGGGGCATGGATATAAATGGGGCATGGATATAAATGGGACATGGATATAAATGGGGCATGGATATAAATGGGGCATGGATATAAATGGGACATGGATATAAATGGGACATGGATATAAATGGGACATGGATATAAATGGGACATGGATATAAATGGGGCATGGATATAAATGGGACATGGATATAAATGGGACATGGATATAAATGGATATAAATGGGGCATGGATATAAATGGATATAAATGGGACATGGATATAAATGGGACATGGATATAAATGGGACATGGATATAAATGGGGCATGGATATAAATGGGACATGGATATAAATGGATATAAATGGGGCATGGATATAAATGGGACATGGATATAAATGGGGCATGGATATAAATGGGGCATGGATATAAATGGGATGGATATAAATGGGACATGGATATAAATGGGGCATGGATATAAATGGGGGCATGGATATAAATGGGGCATGGATATAAATGGGACATGGATATAAATGGGGCATGGATATAAATGGGACATGGATATAAATGGGGCATGGATATAAATGGGACATGGATATAAATGGGACATGGATATAAATGGGACATGGATATAAATGGGGCATATAAAATGGGGCATGGATATAAATGGATATAAATGGGACATGGATATAAATGGATGGATATAAATGGATATAAATGGGACATGGATATAAATATAAATGGGGGATATAAATGGATATAAATGGATATAAATGGGGCATGGATATAAATGGATATAAATGGGACATGGATATAAATGGATATAAATGGGACATGGATATAAATGGGGCATGGATATAAATGGATATAAATGGGGCATGGATATAAATGGATATAAATGGGACATGGATATAAATGGGACATGGATATAAATGGGACATGGATATAAATGGGACATGGATATAAATGGGGCATGGATATAAATGGGACATGGATATAAATGGGACATGGATATAAATGGGACATGGATATAAATGGGACATGGATATAAATGGGACATGGATATAAATGGGACATGGATATAAATGGGACATGGATATAAATGGATATAAATGGGACATGGATATAAATGGGACATGGATATAAATGGGACATGGATATAAATGGGGCATGGATATAAATGGGACATGGATATAAATGGGACATGGATATAAATGGGACATGGATATAAATGGGACATGGATATAAATGGGACATGGATATAAATGGGACATGGATATAAATGGGACATGGATATAAATGGGACATGGATATAAATGGGACATGGATATAAATGGGGCATGGATATAAATGGGACATGGATATAAATGGGACATGGATATAAATGGGGCATGGATATAAATGGGACATGGATATAAATGGGGCATGGATATATAAATGGGATATGGATATAAATGGGACATGGATATAAATGGGACATGGATATAAATGGGACATGGATATAAATGGGACATGGATATAAATGGGACATGGATATAAATGGGGCATGGATATAAATGGGGCATGGATATAAATGGGACATGGATATAAATGGGACATGGATATAAATGGATATAAATGGGGCATGGATATAAATGGGGCATGGATATAAATGGGGCATGGATATAAATGGATATAAATGGGACATGGATATAAATTGGGCATGGATATAAATGGGGCATGGATATAAATGGGACATGGATATAAATGGGACATGGATATAAATGGGGCATGGATATAAATGGGGCATGGATATAAATGGGACATGGATATAAATTGATATAAATGGGGCATGGATATAAATGGGGCATGGATATAAATGGGACATGGATATAAATGGGACATGGATATAAATGGGACATGGATATAAATGGGACATGGATATAAATGGGACATGGATATAAATGGGGATATATGGATATAAATGGGGCATGGATATAAATGGGGCATGGATATAAATGGATATAAATGGGACATGGATATAAATGGGGGACATGGATATAAATGGGACATGGATATAAATGGGGCATGGATATAAATGGGACATGGATATAAATGGGGCATGGATATAAATGGGGCATGGATATAAATGGGACATGGATATAAATGGGGCATGGATATAAATGGGACATGGATATAAATGGGACATGGATATAAATGGGGCATGGATATAAATGGGGCATGGATATAAATGGGGCATGGATATAAATGGGACATGGATATAAATGGGACATGGATATAAATGGGACATGGATATAAATGGATATAAATGGGGCATGGATATAAATGGGACATGGATATAAATGGGACATGGATATAAATGGGACATGGATATAAATGGGGCATGGATATAAATGGGACATGGATATAAATGGGACATGGATATAAATGGGGCATGGATATAAATGGGACATGGATATAAATGGGACATGGATATAAATGGGGCATGGATATAAATGGGGCATGGATATAAATGGGACATGGATATAAATGGGGCATGGATATAAATGGGGCATGGATATAAATGGGACATGGATATAAATGGGGCATGGATATAAATGGATATAAATGGGACATGGATATAAATGGGACATGGATATAAATGGGGCATGGATATAAATGGGGCATGGATATAAATGGGGCATGGATATAAATGGGGACATGGATATAAATGGATATAAATGGGCATGGATATAAATGGGGCATGGATATAAATGGGGCATGGATATAAATGGGGCATGGATATAAATGGGGCGTGGATATAAATATATGCATTCAATTATATTGGGCAATAATTAAGGAGTTCATTATATTATTGGGCATTCCATTGATATCAGATCTGGGGTGTAATGAACCCCTGTACCTCCACAGACCCCGTTTGATGAAATGAACATTGTATTGGTAAAAGATAATAATTAAGAGCAGGTCCCTGCATGTAAAAATATGCATTCAACCCATGTTGGGCTGACATTGCAGTACCTCCACAGACCAGGGTGCAGTGGAACCCCTGCAGTACCTCCACAGACCCCGGATTGAGAACCCCACAGACCCCAGATTGAACAGTACCTCCACAGACCCCGGATTGAGAACCCCTGCAGTACCTCCACAGACCCCGGATTGAGAACCCCTGCAGTACCTCCACAGACCCCGGATTGAGAACCCTGCAGTACCTCCACAGACCCCGGATTGAGAACCCTGATTTAGCAGATGCTCTTATCCAGAGTGATTTACAGTAAGTGCATTCATCTTAAGATAGCTATTTATTTTGGAAATAAACTTTATAAATTATTCATTAAATTATCATCTTACCTCTTATCTTTGGTGTCATGTCCCTCAGAGAGACTCATTTTAGAGGCAGGGCCCCCCTCCTCTCTCTTCCCGGAGAGACTCATTTTAGAGGCAGGGACCCCTCCTCTCTCTTCCCCGGAGAGACTCATTTTAGAGGCAGGGCCCCCTCCTCTCTCTCTCCCGGAGAGAGACTCATTTTAGAGGCAGGGCCCCCTCCTCTCTCTCCCCAGAGACTCATTTTAGAGGCAGGGCCCCCCTCCTCTCTCTTCCCGGAGAGACTCATTTTAGAGGCAGGGACCCCCTCCTCTCTCTCCCCAGAGAGACTCATTTTAGAGGCAGGGACCCCCTCCTCTCTCTTCCCGGAGAGACTCATTTTAGAGGCAGGGCCCCCCTCCTCTCTCTCCCCAGAGAGACTCATTTTAGAGGCAGGGCCCCCCTCCTCTCTCTCCCCAGAGAGACTCATTTTAGAGGCAGGGCCCCCCTCCTCTCTCTCCCCAGAGAGACTCATTTTAGAGCACTGACCCCTAAACAGAGATTCAGCATGTTGGTTGTGGTTAACATGAATAATATAGCAACAGTATGTCTTGTGCTTTTGGCAATGAATTTATGTATAATAATTATAATAAATCATACCATTTATGTCTGCATAGCAATTTGACTTCATTTTGGCAGATTAACTCAGGTTCTTTCCATATATAAACACATTTGACACTTATGGGTATAAATTAAAGCTATGCATGAAGTCTCTAGTCCCACCTAGTCGGCAGATATTTAGGACACCTGGTGAGCTGTCCTAAGTAGTTAAGAGTTAACAGCAGGTGTCCTAAGTAGTTAAGAGTTAACAGCAGGTGTCTTGATAATACTATAGAATAATGCAGTGAGTCAGTGGTTCCTGTTCCACATGTAATTGCTTTGTAGTAGTTAAAAGAATGTTTTATATTTCTATATGATCAATACATTACTAATATAGACCAACATGCAACAGTATGTCTTGTGCTTTTGGCAATGATTTATGTATAATAATTATGTATAACAAGTGATACCACGTATGTCTGTGGCGGCAGGTAGCCTTGTGGTTAGAGTGTAGAGGTGGCAGGTCGCCTTGTGGTTAGAGTGTAGAGGTGGCAGGTCGCCTTGTGGTTAGAGTGTAGAGATGGCAGGTAGCCTTGTGGTTAGAGTGTAGAGGTGGCAGGTAGCCTCATGGTTAGAGTGTAGAGGTGGCAGGTAGCCTAGTGGTTAGAGTGTAGAGATGGCAGGTCGCCTTGTGGTTAGAGTGTAGAGGTGGCAGGTCGCCTTGTGGTTAGAGTGTAGAGGTGGCAGGTAGCCTTGTGGTTAGAGTGTAGAGGTGGCAGGTCGCCTTGTGGTTAGAGTGTAGAGGTGGCAGTCGCCTTGTGGTTAGAGTGTAGGGTGGCAGGTAGCCTTGTGGTTAGAGTGTAGAGGTGGCAGGTCGCCTTGTGGTTAGAAGTGTGAGGTGGCAGGTAGCCTTGTGGTTAGAGTGTAGAGGTGGCAGGTCGCCTTGTGGTTAGGAGTGTAGAGGTGGCAGGTCGCAGCAGCCTTGTGGTTAGAGTGTAGAGGTGGCAGGTCGCCTTGTGGTTAGAGTGTAGAGGTGGCAGGTAGCCTCGTGGTTAGAGTGTAGAGGTGGCAGGTAGCCTTGTGGTTAGAGTGTTGGCCAGTAACCGAAAGGTTGCTAGATCGAATCCCTTAGCTGACAAGGTAAAAATCTGCCCCTGAACAAGGCAGTTAACCACTGTTCCTAGGCAGCCATTGTAAATAACATCTGCTAACCCTGTGTATGTGACCAATAACATCTGCTAACCCTGTGTATGTGACCAATAACATCTGCTAACCATGTGTATGTAACCAATAACATCTGCGAACCATGTGTATGTGACCAATAACATCTGCTAACCCTGTGTATGTGACCAATAACATCTGCTAACCATGTGTATGTGACCAATATCATCTGTTAACCCTGTGTATGTGACCAATATCATCTGCTAACCCTCTGTATGTGACCAATAACATCTGCTAACCCTGTGTATGGGACCAATAACATCTGTTAACCCTGTGTATGTAACCAATAACATCTGTTAACCCTGTGTATGTGACATATAACATCTGTTAACCCTGTGTATGTGACCAATATCATCTGTTAACCCTGTGTATGTGACCAATAACATCTGCTATCCATGTGTATGTGACCAATAACATCTGCTATCCATGTGTATGTGACCAATAACATCTGCTAACCCTGTGTATGTGACCAATATCATCTGCTAACCCTGTGTATGTGACCAATAACATCTGCTAACCCTGTGTATGTAACCAATAACATCTGCTAACCCTGTGTATGTAACCAATAACATCTGCTAAACAGGTGTATGTGACCAATCTGATTTATATCTGGGACTACATTTGTTTATGTGTTGGCTTTATGTTCTGTGTTTGTAAACTCCAGCTCAGATGATTGAGCTAAAAACTTTAAGTATCTGTCCAGTGTTTACAGGTTTATATGAAATCTGACCTAAAATGTATTAAAATATGAGTGAAATAGTTTTCCTTCTAATAATTGGTAATTAAGTTATTAATTTGTCATTTTATTTCACCTTTATTTAACCAGGTTGGCCTATTAAGAACAAGTTCTCATTTACAACTGCGACCTGGCCAAGATAAAGCAAAGCTGTGTGACAAAAACAACAATTTAGAGTTCCACATGGATTAGCAAACGGACAGTCGGTAACACAATAGAAAGGGATTAGCATACGGACAGTCAGTAACACAATAGAAAGGGATTAGCAAACGGACAGTCGGTAACACAATAGAAAGGGATTAGCAAACGGACAGTCGGTAACACAATAGAAAGGGATTAGCAAACGGACAGTCGGTAAAACAATAGAAAGGGATTAGCAAACGGACAGTCGGTAACACAATAGAAAGGGATTAGCAAACGGACAGTCGGTAACACAATAGAAAGGGATTAGCAAACGGACAGTCGGTAACAATAGAAAGGGATTAGCAAACGGACAGTCGGTAACACAATAGAAAGGGATTAGCAAACGGACAGTCAGTAACACAATAGAAAGGGATTAGCAAACGGACAGTCGGTAACACAATAGAAAGGGATTAGCAAACGGAGAGTCGGGTAACAATAGAAAGGGGGATTAGCAAACGGACAGTCGGTAACACAATAGAAAGGATTAGCAAACGGACAGTCGGTAACACAATAGAAAGGGATTAGCAAACGGACAGTCGGTAACACAATAGAAAGGGATTAGCAAACGGACAGTCGGTAACACAATAGAAAGGATTAGCAAACGGACAGTCGGTAACACAATAGAAAGGGATTAGCAAACGGACAGTCGGTAACACAATAGAAAGGGATTAGCAAACGGACAGTCGGTAACACAATAGAAAGGGATTAGCAAACGGACAGTCGGTAACACAATAGAAAGGGATTAGCAAACGGACAGTCGGTAACACAATAGAAAGGGATTAGCAAACGGACAGTCGGTAACACAATAGAAAGGGATTAGCAAATGGACAGTCGGTAACATAATAGAAAGGGATTAGCAAACGGACTGTAACACAATAGAACAATCTATGTTCAGTGTGTGCAGATGTAGTACGATTAGGGAGTTAAGGCAATAGAGAGGCCATAGTGGTGTTGGCTACGATTAGGGAATTAAGGCAATAGAGAGGCCATAGTGCCATAGTGGTGTTGGCTACGATTAGGGAATTAAGGCAATAGAGAGGCCATAGTGCCATAGTGGTGTTGGCTACGATTAGGGAATTAAGGCAATAGAGAGGCCATAGTGGTGTTGGCTACGATTAGGGAATTAAGGCAATAGAGAGGCCATAGTGCCATAGTGGTGTTGGCTACGATTAGGGAATTAAGGCAATAGAGAGGCCATAGTGCCATAGTGGTGTTGGCTACGATTAGGAATTAAGGCAATAGAGAGGCCATAGTGGTGTTGGCTATGATTAGGAATTAAGGCAATAGAGAGGCCATAGTGCCATAGTGGTGTTGGCTACGATTAGGGAATTAAGGCAATAGAGAGGCCATAGTGCCATAGTGGTGTTGGCTACGATTAGGGAATTAAGGCAATAGATAGGCCATAGTGCCATAGTGGTGTTGGCTACGATTAGGGAATTAAGGCAATAGAGAGGCCATAGTGCCATAGTGGTGTTGGCTACGATTAGGGAATTAAGGCAATAGATAGGCCATAGTGCCATAGTGGTGTTGGCTTTGGGGATGACCAGTGAAATATACCTGCTGGAGCGTGTGCTACAAGTGGGTGTTGCTATGGTGACCAGTGAGCTGAGATAAAGCGTGGCTTTACCTAGCAAAGACTTACAGATAACCTGGAGCCAGTGGGTTTGGCGGCGAATGTGTAGTGAGGACCAGCCAACAACAGCATACAGGTCGCAGTGGTGGGTAGTGTATGGGGCTTTGGTGACAAAACGGATGGCACTGTGATAGACTGCATCCGATTTGCTGAGTAGAGTGTTGGAGGCTATTTTGTAAATGACAGTCGGTAGGCTAGTCAGTTTTACGAGGGTATGTTTGGCAGCATGAGTGAAGGAGGCTTTGTTGCGAAATAGGAAGCTGATTCTAGATTTCATTTTGGATTGGAGATGCTTAATGTGAGTCTGGAAGGAGAGTTTACAGTCTAACCAGACACCCAGGTATTTGTAGTTGTCCACGTATTCTAAGTCAGAACCGTCCAGAGTAGTGATGCTAGTCGGGTGGGTATCTGTAGTTGTCCACATATTCTAAGTCAGAACTGTCCAGAGTAGTGATGCTAGTCGGGTGGGTATCTGTAGTTGTCCACATATTCTAAGTCAGAACCGTCCAGAGTAGTGATGCTAGTCGGGTGGGTATCTGTAGTTGTCCACGTATTCTAAGTCAGAACCGTCCAGACTAGTGATTCTAGTCGGGTGGGTATCTGTAGTTGTCCACGTATTCTAAGTCAGAACCGTCCAGAGTAGTGATGCTAGTCGGGTGGGTATCTGTAGTTGTCCACATATTCTAAGTCAGAACCGTCCAGAGTAGTGATGCTAGTCGGGTGGGCGGGTACAGGAAGCAATCAGTTGAAGAGCATTTAGTTTTACTTGGGTTTGAGTTAACGGAATACAACCTTTTAAATGTTAGATGTTTACAACCTTGTCTGTTTTGTGCTCTGGGATTTGTAGAACCTGTGTTTAACATTTTGAACACAAACACGCTATTTGTATCAATATCAGGAGTATTTACTCTGTGACTAGATACCTGGTATATACTATAGATACCTGGTATATACCAGGAGTATTTACTCTGTAGTTAGATACCTGGTATATACCAGGAGTATTTACTCTGTGACTAGATACATGGTATATACCAGGAGTATTTACTCTGTGCTAAGATACCTGGTATATGCCAGGAGTATTTACTCTGTGACTAGATACCTGGTATATACCAGGAGTATTTACTCTGTGATAAGATACCTGGTATATACCAGGAGTATTTACTCTGTGCCTAGATACCTGGTATATACCAGGAGTATTTACTCTGTGTTTAGATACCTGGCATATACCAGGAGTATTTACTCTGTGATTAGATACCTGGTATATACCAGGAGTATTTACTCTGTGTTTAGATACCTGCTATATACCAGGAGTATTTACTCTGTGTTTAGATACCTGGTATATACCAGGAGTATTTACTCTGTGTTTAGATACCTGGTATATACCAGGAGTATTTACTCTGTGTTTAGAAACCTGGTATATAACAGGAGTATCTACTCTGTGATTAGATACCTGGTATATACTATAGATACCTGGTATATACCAGGAGTATTTACTCTGTGTTTAGATACCTGGTACATACCAGGAGTATTTACTCTGTGTTTAGATACCTGGTATATACCAGGAGTATTTACTCTGTGTTTAGATACCTGGTATATACTATAGATACCTGGTATATACCAGGAGTATTTACTCTGTGTTTAGATACCTGGTATATACCAGGAGTATTTACTCTGTGATTAGATACCTGGTATATAACAGGAGTATTTACTCTGTGTTTAGATACCTGGTATATACCAGGAGTATTTACTCTGTGTTTAGATACCTGGTACATAACAGGAGTATCTACTCTGTGATTAGATACCTGGTATATACTATAGATACCTGGTATATACCAGGAGTATTTACTCTGTGTTAGATACCTGGTATATACCAGGAGTATTTACTCTGTGTTTAGATACCTGGTATATACCAGGAGTATTTACTCTGTGTTTAGATACCTGGTATATACTATAGATACCTGGTATATACCAGGAGTATTTACTCTGTGTTTAGATACCTGGTATATACCAGGAGTATTTTACTCTGTGTTTAGATACCTGGTATATACCAGGAGTATTTACTCTGTGTTTAGATACCTGGTATATACCAGGAGTATTTACTCTGTGTTTAGATACCTGGTATATACCAGGAGTATTTTACTCTGTGTTTAGATACCTGGTATATACTATAGATACCTGGTATATACCAGGAGTATTTATTTTTTCAGAAAATTTTCTAAATGAGCTTTTATTGTTTAAAGAAATGATGAAAAAGATTGGTGTTTCTTTTCCACTATCTAATCACAGCATGGGGTTGTTCAATGACAGACATGCATTTGTTTAAAATCTATCACTTGATGGTTTCCTTTCAAAAAGACAAATAATCATGTTTTTTTCTTAAGTGCTACATATCTGCCTCACTCTCAAATCAAATCAAATCAAATTGTATTTGTCACATACACATGGTTAGCAGATGTTAATGCAAGTGTAGCGAAATGCTTGTGCTTCTAGTTCCGACAATGCAGTAATAACCAACAAGTAATCTAACTAACAATTCCAAAACTACTGTCTTATACACAATGTAAGGGGATAAAGAATATGTACATAAGGATAGATGAATGAGTGATGGTACAGAGCAGCATAGTTAAGATACAGTAGATGGTATCGAGTACAGTGTATACATATGAGATGAGTATGTAAACAAAGTGGCATAGTTAAAGTGGCTAGTGATACATGTATTACATAAGGATGCAGTCGATGATATAGAGTACAGTATATACATATTCATATGAGATGAATAATGTAGGGTAAGTAACATTATATAAGGTAGCATTGTTTAAAGTGGCTAGTGATATATTTACATCATTTCCCATCAATTCCCATTATTAAAGTGGCTGGAGTTGAGTCAGTGTCAGTGTGTTGGCAGCAGCCACTCAATGTTAGTGGTGGCTGTTTAACAGTCTGATGGCCTTGAGATAAAAGCTGTTTTTCAGTCTCTCGGTCCCAGCTTTGATGCACCTGTACTGACCTCGCCTTCTGGATGATAGCGGGGTGAACAGGCAGTGGCTCGGGTGGTTGATGTCCTTGATGATCTTTATGGCCTTCCTGTAACATCGGGTGGTGTAGGTGTCCTGGAGGGCAGGTAGTTTGCCCCCGGTGATGCGTTGTGCAGACCTCACTACCCTCTGGAGAGCCTTACAGTTGAGGGCGGAGCAGTTGCTGTACCAGGCGGTGATACAGCCCGCCAGGATGCTCTCGATTGTGCATCTGTAGAAGTTTGTGAGTGCTTTTGGTGACAAGCCGAATTTCTTCAGCCTCCTGAGGTTGAAGAGGCTGCTGCGCCTTCTTCACGATGCCGTCTGTGTGAGTGGACCAATTCAGTTTGTCTGTGATGTGTATGCCGAGGAACTTAAAACTTGCTACCCTCTCCACTACTGTTCCATTGATGTGGATAGGGGGTGTTCCCCCTCTGCTGTTTCCTGAAGTCCACAATCATCTCCTTAGTTTTGTTGACGTTGAGTGTGAGGTTATTTTCCTGACACCCCACTCCGAGGGCCCTCACCTCCTCCCTGTAGGCCGTCTCGTCGTTGTTGGTAATCAAGCCTACCACTGTTGTGTCGTCCGCAAACTTGATGATTGAGTTGGAGGCGTGCGTGGCCACGCAGTCGTGGGTGAACAGGGAGTACAGGAGAGGGTTCAGAACGCACCCTTGTGGGGCCCCAGTGTTGAGAATCAGCGGGGAGGAGATGTTGTTGCCTACCCTCACCACCTGGGGGCGGCCCGTCAGGAAGTCCAGTACCCAGTTGCACAGGGCGGGGTCGAGACCCATGGTCTCGAGCTTGATAACGAGCTTTGAGGGTACTATGGTGTTGAATGCCGAGCTGTAGTCGATGAACAGCATTCTCACATAGGTATTCCTCTTGTCCAGATGGGTTAGGGCAGTGTGCAGTGTGGTTGAGATTGCATCGTCTGTGGACCTATTTGGGCGGTAAGCAAATTGGAGTGGGTCTAGGGTGTCAGGTAGGGTGGAGGTGATATGGTCCTTGACTAGTCAATTCAATTAAATTCAATTCAATTCAAGAGCTTTATTGGCATGGGAAACATGTGTTAACATTGTCAAAGCAAGTGAGGTAGACAACATACAAAGTGAATATATAAAGTGAAAAACAACAAAAATTAACAGTAAACATTACACATACAGAAGTTTCAAAACAGTAAAGACATTACAAATGTCATATTATATATATATATATATACAATGTACAAATAGTTAAAGGACACAAGATAAAATAAATAAGCATAAATATGGGTTGTATTTACAATGGTGTTTGTTCTTCACTGGTTGCCCTTTTCTCGTGGCAACAGGTCACAAATCTTGCTGCTGTGATGGCACACTGTGGAATTTCACCCAGTAGATATGGGAGTTTTTCAAAATTGGATTTGTTTTCGAATTCTTGTGGATCTGTGTAATCTGGGGAAATATGTCTCTCTAATATGGTCATACATTGGGCAGGAGGTTAGGAAGTGCAGCTCAGTTTCCACCTCATTTTGTGGGCAGTGAGCACATAGCCTGTCTTCTCTTGAGAGCCATGTCTGCCCTACGGCGGCCTTTCTCAATAGCAAGGCTATGCTCACTGTGTCTGTACATAGTCAAAGCTTTCCTTAATTTTGGGTCAGTCACAGTGGTCAGGTATTCTGCCGCTGTGTACTCTCTGTAGGGCCAAATAGCATTCTAGTTTGCTCTGTTTTTTTTTGTTAATTCTTTCCAATGTGTTAAGTAATTATCTTTTTGTTTTCTCATGATTTGGTGGGTCTAATTGTGCTGTTGTCCTGGGGCTCTGTAGGGTGTGTTTGTGTTTGTGAACAGAGCCCCAGGACCAGCTTGCTTATGGGACTCTTCTCCAGGTTCATCTCTCTGTAGGTGATGGCTTTGTTATGGAAGGTTTGTGAATCACTTCCTTTTAGGTGGTTGTAGAATTTAACGGCTCTTTTCTGGATTTTGATTATTAGTGGGTATCGGCCTAATTCTGCTCTGCATGCATTATTTGGTGTTTTACGTTGTACACGGAGGATATTTTTGCAGAATTCTGCGTGCAGAGTCTCAATTTGGTGTTTGTCCCATTTTGTGAAGTCTTGGTTGGTGAGCGGACCCCAGACCTCACAACCATAAAGGGCAATGGGCTCTATGACTGATTCAAGTATTTTTAGCCAAATCCTAATTGGTATGTTGAAATTTATGTTTCTTTTGATGGCATAGAATGCCCTTCTTGCCTTGTCTCTCAGATCGTTCACAGCTTTGTGGAAGTTACCTGTGGTGCTGATGTTTAGGCCAAGGTATGTATAGTTTTTTGTGTGCTCTAGGGCAACAGTGTCTAGATGGAATTTGTATTTGTGGTCCTGGTGACTGGACCTTTTTGGAACACCATTATTTTGGTCTTACTGAGATTTACTGTCAGGGCCCAGGTCTGACAGAATCTGTGCATAAGATTTAGGTGCTGCTGTAGGCCCTCTTGGTTGGTGACAGAAGCACCAGATCATCAGCAAACAGCAGACATTTGACTTCGGATTCTAGCAGGGGAGGCCGGGTGCTGCAGACTTTTCTAGTGCCCGCGCCAATTCGTTGATATATATGTTGAAGAGGGTGGGGCTTAAGCTGCATCCCTGTCTAACCCCACGACCCTGTGTGAAGAAATGTGTGTGTTTTTTGCCAATTTTAACCGCACACTTGTTGTTTGTGTACATGGATTTTATAATGTCATATGTTTTACCCCCAACACCACTTTCCATCAGTTTGTATAGCAGACCCTCATGCCAGATTGAGTCGAATGCTTTCTTGAAATCAACAAAGCAGGAGAAGACTTTGCCTTTGTTTTGGTTTGTTTGGTTGTCAATTAGGGTGTGCAGGGTGAATACATGGTCTGTTGTATGGTAATTTGGTAAAAAGCCAATTTGACATTTGCTCAGTACATTGTTTTCATTGAGGAAATGTACGAGTCTGCTGTTAATAATAATGCAGAGGATTTTCCCAAGGTTACTGTTGACACATATTCCATGGTAGTTATTGGGGTCAAATTTGTCTCCACTTTTGTGGATTGGGCTGATCAATTTTTCGTGTTGTTGTTTGTTTAGTGTTTTCCAATTTTCCCAGAAGTTGGTTAGAGTCTATGGATTCTTCAATTGCATTGAGCTGATTTCTGACATGCTGTTCCTTCTTTTTCCGTAGTGTATTTCTGTATTGTTTTAGTGATTCACCATAGTGAAGGCGTAGACTCAGGTTTTCCGGGTCTCTATGTTTTTGGTTGGACAGGTTTCTCAATTTCTTTCTTAGATTTTTGCATTCTTCATCAAACCATTTGTCATTATTGTTAATTTTCTTCGGTTTTCTATTTGAGATTTTTAGATTTGATAGGGAAGCTGAGAGGTCAAATATACTGTTAAGATTTTCTACTGCCAAGTTTACACCTTCGCTATTACAGTGGAACGTTTTACCCAGGAAATTGTCTAAAAGGGATTGAATTTGTTGTTGCCTAATTGTTTTTGGTAGGTTTCCAAACTGCATTCCTTCCATCTATAGCATTTCTTAATGTTACTCAGTTCCTTTGGCTTTGATGCCTCATGATTGAGTATTGCTCTGTTTAAGTAGACTGTGATTTTGCTGTGGTCTGATAGGGGTGTCAGTGGGCTGACTGTGAACGCTCTGAGAGATTCTGGGTTGAGGTCAGTGATAAAGTAGTCTACAGTACTACTGCCAAGAGATGAGCTATAGGTGTACCTACCATAGGAGTCCCCTCGAAGCCTACCGTTGACTATGTACATACCCAGCGTGTGACAGAGCTGCAGGAGTTGTGACCCGTTTTTGTTGGTTATGTTGTCATAGTTGTGCCTAGGGGGCATATGTGGGAGGGATGCTGTCACCTCCAGGCAGGTGTTTGTCCCCCTGTGTGCTGAGGGTGTCAGGTTCTTGTCCGGTTCTAGCATTTAGGTCGCCACAGACTAGTATATGTCCCTGGGCCTGGAAATGATTGATTTCGCCCTCCAGGATGGAGAAGCTGTCTTCATTAAAATATGGGGATTCTAGTGGGGGGATATAGGTAGCACACAGGAGGACATTTTTCTCTGTTAGGATAATTTCCTTTTGAATTTCTAGCCAAATGTAGAATGTTCCTGTTTTGATTAATTTAATGGAGTGTGTTAGGTCTGCTCTATACCAAATTAGCATACCCCCTGAGTACCTTCCCTGTTTCACACCTGGTAGTTTGGTGGATGGAACTACCAGCTCTCTGTAACCTAGAGGGCACCCAGTGGGTCCGTCTCCTCTATACCAGGTTTCTTGCAGGATGACAATGTCTGTATTACCGATTTCTTTGGTGAAGTCCGGGTTTCTGCTCTTTAGGCCAAAGGCAGATGACCTCAGGCCTTGGATATTCCAGGATAATATAGTGAAGGCATTTTGTTCCATAGAGTGTCCAATGTTGTTGGTCGTGGTTTGGCCTCAGGCCAGTAAGTGTGAGCAGAGCCTGCTGAGCATCTGGTACATGCCATTGGCTTGGGCGAGTGTGAGAGTGGGGGTTGGGACTGTTTGCCCTCTCACTACCTGGGCGTATGTGTGGCTTCCATGTTGAGGCCCTCTTTGCGGGGGTGGGGTGCATGGGGTGGGCAGGAGTGGCATAGGTCTGATCTGAGGGGGCCTAAATGGGGTGTGGGCATGGTTGACGTGGGGGGTGTTGATTGGTTGGGGTGGGGGTGTGGATGTGTCTGGGTGCACTGTGGTCTGGATGTAATTCCTCTTGGCGTGGGTCCTCTATGTGTAGGTCCAGGGGGGGGTCCTGCAGATCTGGGAGGGTGTCTCGCTGGTCTGGGTGGGGAGTCTATTGATCTGTTGCTCCTGTGTGAAGTGTTGGGGATACGTTTGAGAGCGATGTCCTTTAGAGTCCTGGCAAAGGTGGGCACTGCTGCCTTGTAGAGGTGGACCTGGTCATAGAGGCTGTTCAAGTCCAGGGTGGAGTGGTGGGCCAGGAAAACATTTGGTTTTGAGGCACAGTCACGGGAAATACTTGCGTTTACCCGCTGTATTGTGGCAGGGTGGAAGTCTTTTCGTGGTAGCAGGGTGGAGATAACCACTTGTGCGTTGGGGAAAGTAGAAGAAGCCTTTTCAATCACTCCCTTCAGTGCTGTGGCCACCCTTTCCTGCTGTGCTCTCAGGTCGTTTGTGCCTGTGTGTATTATTATATGGCTGGGTGAACCTAGATGGTCCTCAGACAGAAGGTCGAGGGCACGCTGGGTGTTTGGACACCAGAGTTTAGACACACTATGTTTGGGAAAACGTTTTTTTCCTTCTATATATTTCCCATTTGAGTCCATAAGTAGTACAATCTGTGTCTTGTGTTTGTCCTCAGTGGGTGTGAGGGGTTGTCAGAAGGGCTATCAGGGTGGCTGACAGGGGGTGCTCAGAGGGGGTGAGAGCCGCTGGGCTTGTGGTTCTTCCTTTGTCTGTTCTGCTGTGATGTCGACTCTATGGTCAGGGTCTGGTGTGGACTGTTCTGCTGTGGTGTCGAAACTTTTGTCAGGTGCTGAGGTGGGCTGTTCTGCTGGCTTCTCTGTGGGGGTGGCCACCTCTCTAGTGGGTTGTTCTCTGTCACACGCCGTCCCCCTCAACCTCTCCTCCGACCCCTCACCCTCTCCTCCATCCCCCTCAACCTCTCCTCCACCAGCAGTCTGATCCTCTCCTCTAGTGCTCTGTTCTTCTCCTGATTCTGCTCTTTCTCCTGTTGAAGTTGTCTCACCACAGTCCAGAGTGCAGATATGTCTCTGTCCACCTCCAGCTCTCCGGGTCTGGTTAAGGGGGTGTTGTTGTGCTGGACTGTTGTCTGGGTCTGTGCTGACTGAAGTGTAATCACCTGCTGTTCCAGCTCCACCTGTCTTACCTCCAGCTTGGTGAATTTGTCCTTCATTTCAATGAGGGAGTGGTAGTCTGTGCTGGGAGGTTGACTCTCCGCTGGGGGTTGCTCGTCTGTGGTGTTACATAATGAAGAGGTCTGGTTTGACCCGCTCGGGGTGGGGATATCTTTATCAAGGGAGAGCTTCTCCTGTTGGGCTAATTCTTTGATTAGGTGAAAGTCCAGCTGAAACTGTTTGGGGTTACTCTGTACCATTACTGTTCCGGACTTATAGATATTTATATTACTTGACTCAGAGTCCTCGTTATCAAGTATTCTGAGTTTCCACCCCTCGTTAACCCCCGTTCTCTTAACAGATGGGTAGTGTGCTAATATAGCACTGTGCCATGCCAGGGGATGGTTTGTGTGGAAGATAAGGTTGCTGATGTTCCCATTTTTGTAATAGTCAGCAAAAAGTGTCTCTTGATTTTCCATAAGGAGCTTCATTTTGTAATCTTTTCTTGTCTTATTATTCTTTACATGCAAAGGGTACTGTATTTTAATTACCTCTGAACAGCGGGAGGGAGCTTCTAAGGCCTCTCCATTTGGTTGGGGTAGACTGTGTGACTCTCCTGCCATTGTTGGGCTAATGGGCTTTGACACCTCTCACTTGACACGTCAGTGCTAGTTGAAGCTGTATCAATCGGGCTTGGCAGAATTATGTTAGAATTCAGTCCTTATAAAGTAATGTTGTGTATTTTTCTTCTTGGCTTTTGGAAATAAGATATAGTTTCAGACTAAACATTACTCCCTCAGTTCCAGGTTGGATGGTGTTTTCAGGTTTCTGTTGTTTTCCAGAGAATTTGCTGTATAGAGTAAAAATCCTTGGTATTTGTGAACCTTGCAGGTGATTCCGTAATTCTGTCCAAAATCAGGTTGTAGGTTTTAAGTTTTGATTTGAAGTAGTGGTTATGTTGTAGAGGGTAGAATCCAGTATGTGTTCCAGACAAAAAATCCAAGTTTACCTAACTCTTAATCTATCTTTTTTTAAAGAAAATGCTGAAAAATGCAGGAGCTGATCTGATCCTTACCTCTGCGCTCTGTTCCTGTCTCATCTCCTCAAAGCACTTCATGATGACGGAAGTGAGTGCTACGGGGCGGTAGTCGTTTAGCTCAGTTACCTTTCTCCTAGCTTTCTTGGGAACAGGAACAATGGTGGCCCTCTTGAAGCATGTGGGAACAGCAGACTGGTATAGGGATTGATTGAATATGTCCGTAAACACACCGGCCAGCTGGTCTGCGCATGCTCTGAGGGCGCGGCTGGGGATGCCGTCTGGGCCTGCAGCCTTGCGAGGGTTAACACGTTTAAATGTCTTACTCACCTCGGCTGCAGTGAAGGAGAGACCGCATGTTTCCGTTGCAGGCCGTGTCAGTGGCACTGTATTGTCCTCAAAGCGGGCAAAAAAGTTATTTAGTCTGCCTGGGAGCAAGACATCCTGGTCCGTGACTGGGCTGGATTTCTTCCTGTAGTCCGTGATTGACTGTAGACCCTGCCACATGCCTCTTGTGTCTGAGCCGTTGAATTGAGATTCTACTTTGTCTCTGTACTGACGCTTAGCTTGTTTGATAGCCTTGCGGAGGGAGTAGCTGCACTGTTTGTATTCGGTCATGTTACCAGACACCTTGCCCTGATTAAAAGCAGTGGTTCGCGCTTTCAGTTTCACGCGCATGCTGCCATCAATCCACGGTTTCTGGTTTGGGAATGTTTTAATCGTTGCTATGGGAACAACATCTTCAACGCACGTTCTAATGAACTCGCACACCGAATTAGCGTATTCGTCAATATTGTTATCTGACGCAATACGAAACATATCCCAGTCCACGTGATGGAAGCAGTCTTGGAGTGTGGAGTCAGCTTGGTCGGACCAGCGTTGGACAGACCTCAGCGTGGGAGCCTGTTGTTTTAGTTTCTGTCTGTAGGCAGGGATCAACAAAATGGAGTCGTGGTCAGCTTTTCCGAAAGGGGGGCGGAGCAGGGCCTTATATGCGTCGCGGAAGTTAGAGTAACAACGATCCAAAGTTTTTCCACCCCTGGTTGCGCAATCGATATGCTGATAAAATTTAGGGAGTCTTGTTTTCAGATTAGCCTTGTTAAAATCCCCAGCTACAATGAATGCAGCCTCCGGATAAATAGTTTCCAGTTTGCAAAGAGTTAAATAAGCTCGTTCAGAGCCATCGATGTGTCTGCTTGGGGGGGGATATATACGGCTGTGATTATGATCGAAGAGAATTCTCTTGGTAGATAATGCGGTCTACATTTGATTGTGAGGAATTCTAAATCAGGTGAACAGAAGGATTTGAGTTCCTGTATGTTTCTTTCATCACACCATGTCTCGATAACCATAAGGCATACGCCCCCGCCCCTCTTCTTACCAGAAAGATGTTTGTTCCTGTCGGCGCGAAGCGTGGAGAAACCCGTTGGCTGCACCGCTTCGGATAGCGTCTCTCCAGTGAGCCATGTTTCCGTGAAGCAAAGAACGTTACAGTCTCTGATGTCCCTCTGGAATGCTACCCTTGCTCGGATTTCATCAACCTTGTTGTCAAGAGACTGGACATTCGCAAGAAGAATGCTAGGGAGTGGTGCACGGTCTGCCCGTCTCCGGAGTCTGACCAGAAGACCGCCTCGTTTCCCTCTTTTTCGGAGTCGTTTTTTTGGGTCGCTGCAAGGGATCCATTCCGTTGTCCTGTTTGTAAGGCAGAACACAGGATCCGCTTCGCGAAAAACATATTCTTGGTCGTACTGATGGTGAGTTGACGCTGATCTTATATTCAGTAGTTCTTCTCGACTGTATGTAATGAAACCTAAGATGACCTGGGGTACTACTGTAAGAAATAACACGTAAAAAAAACAAAAAACTGCAAAGTTTCCTAGGAAACTCAGAGAAACTCAGAGAAATCAGTAGTACTGCTAGGTTTTATACAGTAATAATATATATCTGTCTCACTCTCAGAGAAATCAGTAGTACTGCTAGGCTTTACACAGTAATAATATATATCTGCCCCACTCTCAGATAAATCAGTAGTACTGCTAGGTTTTACACAGTAATAATATATATCTGCCTCACTCTCAGTGAAATCAGTAGTACTGCTAGGTTTTACACAGTAATAATATATATCTGCCTCACTCTCAGAGAAATCAGTAGTACTGCTAGGTTTTACAAAGTAATACTATATATCTGTCTCACTCTCAGAGAAATCAGTAGTACTGCTAGGTTTTACACAGTAATAATATATATCTGCCTCACTCAGAGGAATCAGTAGTACTGCTAGGTTTTACACAGTTATAATATATATCTGCCTCACTCTCAGTGAAATCAGTTGTACTGCTAGGTTTTATACAGTAATACTATATATCTGCCTCACTCTCAGAGTAATCAGTCATACAGTCAAATGTAACAAATAACTGCATTTTTAATAAAGAACTGTACAAATGATACAAGTGTGCCTCAGACCACTAGAACAGCTGAGTAATCTAACACCTGCCTCAGACCACTAGAACAGCCGAGTAAACTAACACCTGCCTCAGACCACTAGAACAGCTGAGTAATCTAACACCTGCCTCAGACCACTAGAACAGCTGAGTAATCTAACACCTGCCTCAGACCACTAGAACAGCTGAGTAATCTAACACCTGTCTCAGACCACTAGAGCAGCTGAGTAATCTAACACCTGTCTCAGACCACTAGAATAGCTGAGTAAACTAACACCTGCCTCAGACCACTAGAACAGCTGAGTAATATAACACCTGCCTCACACCACTAGAACAGCTGAGTAAACTAACACCTGCCTCAGACCACTAGAACAGCTGAGTAAACTAACACCTGCCTCAGACCACTAGAACAGCTGAGTAATATAACACCTGCCTCAGACCACTAGAACAGCTGAGTAATATAACACCTGCCTCAGACCACTAGAACAGCTGAGTAAACTAACACCTGCCTCAGACCACTATAACAGCTGAGTAAACTAACACCACTCGTAGATCAGCTGAATGAGTCGTTAGATTATTTTTTGCCCTTCCGCATGACTTTATACACAGAAGATCTCTGCTAAACATAGAATCACATAGTTTATCAGTCTCTCCGTGACACCGATAAATTCAGAACAAAGTTGACAATATCTATGCAATTGATTCAAACAAGGGACTTCTACAAATTTGCTTCAAATGAAAACCGAGATGACTGCATTAAACTATGAACTGTTGGCTTTAGGCCTATTTCAATCACATTGTTCAGTATATTGAGTTCTATATTGCTACTTGTAGACTACTGTCTGTAATTTGTCTCAATATATTTAATGATGTGTATCCTAACATGAACACAATGATGTGTCAAATCTGGGATTTAGTGCATTTTTATTGGGTAAGAATTAGAATAAGCCTCCTCAATACTTGAAGCCATAGGTGATAATAGAAGCTGATCTGTGGTCAGTATTGTGACATAATTATAATGTTAAGGAAATATTTGAATGGAGAAATCTGATCTGAGAGCAGTGCTCCCTTTCTTTCTGTACTATCAGTATTGATACATGATCCGGACGTGATACCTTGTTGTGCTGCTGATCCAGTTTCTACTGGTCTGACTGAAGATATGAACTCTGACCTGTTCCTCAGACCTGATACCTTGTTGTGCTGCTGATCCAGTTTCTACTGGTCTGACTGAGGATATGGAACCTGTTCACCAGACCTGATACCTTGTTGTGCTGCTGATCCAGTTTCTACGGGTCTGACTGAGGATATGGAACCTGTTCACCAGACCTGATACCTTGTTGTGCTGCTGATCCAGTTTCTACTGGTCTGACTGAGGATATGGAACCTGTTCACCAGACGTGATACGTTGCCCTTAAACCTTGGAAATAGGAACACAAAATTAAAATAATGAGACTATAAGGAGAACCAGTACTGAGTCAATGTGCAGGGTACCAGGTAGTTGAGGTAATAATGAGACTATAAGGAGAACCAGTACTGAGTCAATGTGCAGGGTACCAGGTAGTTGAGGTAATAATGAGACTATAAGGAGTACCAGTACTGAGTCAATGTGCAGGGGTACCAGGTAGTTGAGGTAATAATGAGACTATAAGGAGTACCAGTACTGAGTCAATGTGCAGGGTACCAGGTAGTTGAGGTAATAATGAGACTATAAGGAGTACCAGTACTGAGTCAATGTGCAGGGTACCAGGTAGTTGAGGTAATAATGAGACTATAAGGAGTACCAGTACTGAGTCAATGTGCAGGGTACCAGGTAGTTGAGGTAATAATGAGGCTATAAGGAGTACCAGTACTGAGTCAATGTGCAGGGTACCAGGTAGTTGAGGTAATAATGAGGCTATAAGGAGTACCAGTACTGAGTCAATGTGCAGGGTTCACACAGGTAATAATGAGGCTATAATGAGAACCAGTACTGAGTCACTGTTGTGTTTGTTTAATATTGTTTTAGGACTATGAAAATGGACAAAATGATTAGCCTATTGATTATGAAAACAACAACAATAAATGGGAAAATGGGAGAGGAGAAATGACTAGAGACAGTGTTGTTTATCTCACTGACCATGACCCATGAGTTCTTCTTACCTTGGTTCAGTAATAAAGTCTCCCTCTCTAAAGTATAGAGGTAGATCCATAGACTGGTCACTCTTCATGGACACACAGCTGGGAACAGGGGAGGCTGGTCTCTCCTGCTTGATTGGTCTTCAACACAACAGAGACAAACATTACATCTCTCAACTACTCTGAGCTCAGATGGGGAAACATATATACATTTTCAGAAATGTTGGTTTAACTTTTATTGTTTAAAGAAGTTAAGTTTATGTTAAGTTATGTTTTTGCTAAATTAAGATGCTGACCTGCTTCTCTAAACCAATGAGATGCAGCGAACTGACTTCTCGACGCTCGTTGGCGCGCGCGAGCAGTGTGTCATTTTTAATAACAAAATTCATTTAGCGACGCGAGCGTTGTAGTCAGTCTGTCAGCCCCGCTAAAAGGCTGGTGTCGTTACTCTGCCTTCTCCGGGGGCATGTTGAGGTAAATTTACTAACCGGGAGGGTTGAATGATGTAATTTATTGGAGGGCTGGAAGACGCACTCTCGAGGTTGTTTACTCACAATATCAGATATTAAGATGCTTTTTATAATGAATGTATACTGAGGTTGAAGTTCTGACTAGTGATTATTTACCCGGTGTTCAATACCTGCTATTGAGGCGCCCTGAAAATAATATTCAAAAGTTTGGTCCTTGGACACAGAGGGTTTAAACACTAAAGTTACCGTCCATCTAGTGAAGAACCGACAGAGGTAGCCAGCATCCGTCAACGATCACCGGGATTTAACAGGTGGAAGAAACAACCGGGGAGCTCCAGCCACAAGAAATAGAACAGCCGGTGATGATGTAGTGGTAGCTATGGTAACTAGGATGCTGCTGGTAGAGAGCTAGCTGGTACTACTAGATAACAGGATGCTGCTGGTAGAGTAGCTAGCTAGAGCTGTACCGACTTACCGAGCTGCTGGTACCTAACACCTGATTACCGAGACTAGACTAGCTGGATAACTAGGATGCTGCTGGTAGAGTAGCTAGCTAGCTTGTACCGAGCTAGTAACCTGCTGGTACTAGCTTTACCGGTTAGACTAGCAGGTCGTTCCTCTGTCCCTCCTCTCGATGATGAATCCGGTGAACCACAAAATGAAACGAGGATAGAGAGTGAAAAGGATCTGGCTACACTCATAATGTCCCTCACCGTAAAGAAAAAACAAATTGAACAATAAACTTCGGTGTCTCAACACTGTAACAAACTCCGTCGATATTCCCCAAGATCACCTCAGTCCACTCTGCGCGTAACCGGACAATATCCACACCGAACGTGGACGCGGACAGTTCTGTACGGGGACGCGGACAGTTCCAGAAGTTCTGCGGACATGAGCAGTGAAGCACAATCAACCTAAACCCAGTCTTTACAGTGGGTTACATTAGTAATATTCATTTTTATTATTATGTTTCTACAAACATTTTTACAAAATTATAACAACATTTTGAGATCAAACATTCAGTTTTTTTAAATGACAATATGTTGAGATCTGAAGTAGTCTCTGCAAGGGCCGCGGCTTTTGTATATTGCCAAAGTGTCTGATGTGTGCAAAATTATGGGCTAAAGTGTTACACTGAGAATAAAGACATTTTACACTTATGGGTATAAATGACCTATTTAAGTCTCTACCCATTGCCTAAATTACCTACCCACCTGTCAAGTAGATATTTAGGACACCTAAGTAGCTGTCCAAAGTAGTTAAGAGTTAACAGCAGGTGTCTTGATAATACTATAGAATAATGCAGTGAGTCAGTGGTTCCTGAGCCACATGTAATTGCATTGCAGTAGTTAAAATAATGTTTTTATATTTCTATGTGATCAATCCATAAATAATATAGACCTACATGCAACAGTATGTCTTGTGCTTTTGGCAATGAGTTATGTATAATAATTATGTAATAAGTGATGCCATGTATGCATAGCATTTTGTCTTCATTTTGGCAGATTAACTCATTTTTTCTTAAGGAGTTGGTGCTGAAGATGGCTGGTTCAACTCCCGGTTGGAAAAATGGAAGTGATCTGATGACTGGAAGGCTGCTTCTGGTCCTCAAACATTAACCTTCAGATCAGAAATCTAGAGGTTCTTCTTCCCTGAACCAAAATATATATATAATGTTTTAGTGGTTCCATATTTATGGAAGTGATAGAAGCCACTTTGGATAAGGAAACTTCTGTTCTGAGGTATAATAATCATGTTGTTCTTCTGATTATTTAATTATCTACATCATGTTATTTCAAGTTCTCCCTTTGGAGCACAACATCATGTTGTTATTTAATTATCTACATCATGAACTCCCAAAATCATGTTGTTATAATATCTACATCATGTTATTTCAAGTTCTCCCTTTGGAGCATGTTGTTATTTAATTTACAGGAAGTTATTTCAAGTTCTTTTAAGGAACATCATTTGTTTTTAATTATCTAAACACGTTTTTTTGATGATTTAATTATCTACATCATGTTATTTCAAGTTCTCCCTTTGGAGCACAACATCATATTGTTAAAAATAATCCTAAACTGGGATGGATATAAATTGGGCAGTTGAAGGCGTCTAGGGTGTAATATGTGTTCAATGAAAATGAACATTGTATGAACGTTGTAGGCAACATTATTGGCAGGGACTTGATGCCTACTATGCCAAAGATATTTAGAGTTGTTAAGACGGTTAAGAGAGTGTTGATGTAACAAATTATATTGTCAATATTCTGCTGGTAAATAACCATCACAATTGGTTAAAATATGCATTCCATTATATTAGTCAATAATTAAGAGTAGGCAAAGTGGTTGTGTCATGTAAAATTATCAAATGTCTGACATTGCAATGAGTACAGTCAGGGTGCCGTGGAACCCCTGCAGTACCTCCACAGACCCAGGATTGAGAACCCCTGCAGTACCTCCACAGACCCCGGATTGAGAACCCCTGCAGTACCTCCACAGACCCCGGATTGAGAACCCCTGCAGTACCTCCACAGACCCCGGATTGAGAACCCCTGCAGTACCTCCACAGACCCCGGATTGAGAACCCCTGCAGTACCTCCACAGACCCCGGATTGAGAACCCCTGCAGTACCTCCACAGACCCCGGATTGAGAACCCCTGCAGTACCTCCACAGACCCCGGATTGAGAACCCTGCAGTACCTCCACAGACCCCGGATTGAGAACCCCTGCAGTACCTCCACAGACCCCGGATTGAGAACCCCTGCAGTACCTCCACAGACCCCGGATTGAGAACCCCTGCAGTACCTCCACAGACCCCGGATTGAGAACCCTGATTTAGCAGATGCTCTTATCCAGAGTGATTTACAGTAAGTGCTTTCATCTTAATTAAGATAGCTATGTGAATATATATATACAGCCATCTAAAATCTATTAGTTAAAAATCTGAGAACAGTAATATTGAAGGTACCCATAAGCAACCATTTCTAATTAAAACACAAATGTGAACATTTTGGAAATAAACTCATAATGATATCAAAAATTGACATCTCACCTCTTAGCTTTGGTGTCATGTTCCCCAGAGAGACTCATTTTAGAGGCAGGGCCCCCTCCTCTCTCCCCCAGAGACTCATTTTAGAGGCAGGGCCCCCTCCTCTCTCTCCCCAGAGAGACTCATTTTAGAGGCAGGGCCCTTCCTAATCTCTCCCCAGAGAGACTCATTTTAGAGGCAGGGCCCCCTTTTCTCTCCCCAGAGAGACTCATTTTATCACTGACCCCTAAACAGAGATCCAAAATGTTTTTAGAGCAATATT
>NW_027040202.1:37500-152500 GCF_034236695.1 Oncorhynchus nerka | reverse complement strand
AATAATAATAAGTCACTGTTTGTTAAGGTAGTTATAGACAGTACAGCAATAATAATAATAATAATAATAATAATAAGTCACTGTTTGTTAAGGTAGTTATAGACAGTACAGCAACAATAACAATAATAATAATAATAAGTCACTGTTTGTTAAGGTAGTTATAGACAGTACAGCAACAATAATAATAATAATAATAAGTCACTGTTTGTTAACCACCTCTGAGGGTCACTTTAGACAATCGCACAGATACACAGAATGAGGTCCTTCTTCCACTAGGGCTTCACCAAGCTCTAAGTCCTATCCAACTCAACTTCAAGTGTGGTTTGCTCATCTCACCTCTTTTTTAATATATTTTTTTACTATGTTCGGGATGTGGTATCCACTCGGCTCGCTGCCTCTCCGATCTTAGGTTGGTCCATCTGCTCCGTTCTCGAAGTGTGGTCTCCCTGAGATCCTGAGTTTGAGGGATCCCTTGTGCACGATTACCTAGGTCATCAGGAGCAGTCACCGAGTGAAGATTCACATCCCATCCCCGTCGCCAAATGTCGTGGACATTTCCTTAATTACCAAATGATGAGAGAGAAAATCACACACCAGTCAGAGTTATGCTTAATCTTCACCTTTAATAATAATTAAGCTTTTGCAATAGCATTTTGACTTTCAACAGTTCAGTATCTCTAATGAAAAGTTGAGAGTGGTCAACATAATGGCAAATGGGATCCTTTATAGCAAAAATCCACCCCCCCCCTAGTTGACATGACAAACCACAGGTCTTAGGAACTTACACAAAGAAAGACTTTACTTCAGAGAGGAATATCCCCTAGTCAGACAGAGTTGGCTATAAATTAGTTCAGTTTGGTCTCCTAAACAAAGCTCTTATCTCGTCCTTGGTACAAAATGGTACCAAGACATTACCCCCACCCTATGATATATATCAAATTGTCATTTAGATACAACCAATTCTAAATACAACCAATCAGAGGACAAACTCACGGAGAGGAGAGTGAGTCTATAGGTCAAGATAGGAGCAACAATAGAGGGAGCATGGAATGATTCCAGACACTGCCATCCTCCTCTCCCCGATGGGAAAAGTAGGGAGTGACTGGCACACAGACACAGTGGAGCCAAGAGATAATTGGTTTCCCATTAATCATCTCTTCACATGGTTTAAAATATATGTTTACACACGATGACACCTTGACCTCTCCCCTCTCTGCGGCCCAAGCAACTTTGTCCTGACAGAGAACAGATAACTGCCAATGGCCACCACTATAGTACAACAAAATACATTCTGATGAGAAGTAATTCATAAGCATATCATGAAAAAAAAACATCCTATCTATGTTACCCAACTAATTCTGATTAATCCCCAACAAGAGTAGAGCAGAGAGAGCAGAGCGAGAGATACCAGAGAGAGCAGAGAGAGGGCACAGAGAGAGCAGAGAGAGAGAGCAGAGAGAGGGCAGAGAGAGTAAGGACAGCAGAGCGAGAGAGCAGAGGCAGAGAGCTGAGAGTGCAGAGAGAGTTAGAGAGCAGAGAGATCAGAGAGAGCGAGCAGAAAGAGCAGAGAGAGAGTAGAGAGAGTAGAGAAAGAGCAGAGAGAGCAGAGAAAGAGCAGAGAGCGATACCAGAGAGAGCAGATAGAGCAGGGAAAGCAGAGAGCAGAGAGAGAAAAGCAGAGAGCAGAGAGATACCAGAGAGAGCAGAGAGAGCTTGGAAAGCAGGAAGAGAGAGAGAGAGTAGAGAGAGAAGAGAGAGCAGAGAGAGAGCAGAGAGACAGATACCAGAGAGAGCAGAGAGCAAGGAAAGCAGAGAGCAAAGAGAGCAGAGAGAGATACCAGAGAGAGCAGGGAAAGCATAGAGAGCAGAGAGAGCAGAGATAGAGATGCCAGAGAGAGCAGAGAGAGAGCAGAGAGAGAGCAGAGAGAGAGAGCAGAGCAGTGAGAGCAGAGAGAGCAGAGAGAGAGATACCAGAGAGAGCAGAGAGAGCAGGGAAAGCAGAGAGTAAAGAGATCAGAGAGAGATACCAGATTGAGCAGGGAAAGCAGAGAGAGAGCAGAGAGAGTGATACCAGAGAGAGCAGATAGAGCAGGGAAAGCAGATAGAGAAGAGCAGAGAGCAGAGAGATACCAGAGAGAGCAGAGAGAGCTTGGAAAGCAGGAAGAGAGCAGAGAGAGAGAGTAGAGAGAGAAGAGAGAGCAGAGAGAGAGCAGAGAGACAGATACCAGAGAGAGCAGAGAGCAAGGAAAGCAGAGAGCAAAGAGAGCAGAGAGAGATACCAGAGAGAGCAGGGAAAGCATAGAGAGCAGAGAGAGCAGAGATAGAGATGCCAGAGAGAGCAGAGAGAGAGCAGAGAGAGAGCAGAGAGAGAGAGCAGAGCAGTGAGAGCAGAGAGAGCAGAGAGAGAGATACCAGAGAGAGCAGGGAAAGCAGAGAGTAAAGAGATCAGAGAGAGAGATACCAGATTGAGCAGGGAAAGCAGAGAGAGAGCAGAGAGAGCGATACCAGAGAGAGCAGATAGAGCAGGGAAAGCAGAGAGCAGAGAGAGAAGAGCAGAGAGCAGAGAGATACCAGAGAGAGCAGAGAGAGCTTGGAAAGCAGAAAGAGAGCAGAGAGAGAGAGTAGAGAGAGAAGAGAGAGAAGAGAGAGCAGAGAGACAGATACCAGAGAGAGCAGAGAGCAGGGAAAGCAGAGAGCAAAGAGAGCAGAGAGAGATACCAGAGAGAACAGGGAAAGCATAGAGAGCAGAGAGAGCAGAGATAGAGATGCCAGAGAGAGCAGAGAGAGAGCAGAGAGAGAGAGCAGAGCAGTGAGAGCAGAGAGCAGAGAAAGAGATACCAGAGAGAGCAGGGAAAGCAGAGAGAGAGCAGAGAGAGAGAGCAGAGCAGTGAGAGCAGAGAAAGAGATACCAGAGAGAGCAGGGAAAGCAGAGAGAGAGCAGAGAGAGCAGAAATAGAGATGCCAGAGAGAGCAGGGAAAGCAGAGAGAGTGAGAAAAGCCGAGAGAGCAGAGAAAGCAGAGAGAGAGATACCAGAGAGAGCAGAGAGCAGGGAAAGCAGAGAGAGCAGAGAGAGCGAGAGACAGCAGAGAGAGAGCAGAGACTGCAGAGAGAGAGAGAGAGAAAGAGCAGAGAGAGAGACCGCAGAGAGAGAGAGAGAGCAGAGAGAGCTGAGAGTGCAGAGAGAGAGCAGAGAGCAGAGAGAGCAGAGACAGCAGAGAGAGAGCAGAGACAGCAGAGAGAGAGAGCAGAGACATCAGAGAGAGAGAGCAGAGACATCAGAGAGAGAGAGCAGAGAGAGAGTAGAGAGAGCTGAGTGAAAGCAGAGACAGTAGAGAGCAGAGAGAGAGCAGAGTGAGCGGAGTGAGAGCAGAGACGGTAGAGAGCAGAGAGAGAACAGAGAGCAGAGAGAGCGAGCAGAGATAGTAGAGAGAGAGAAGAAAGCAGAGAGAGGGAGCAGTGAGAGAGAGAGAGCAGCGAGAGAAGAGAGCAGAGAGATACCAGAGAGAGCAGAGAGAGCAGGGAAAGCAGAGAGTAAAGAGATCAGAGACAGATACCAGATTGAGCAGGGAAAGCAGAGAGAGAGCAGAGAGAGCGATACCAGAGAGAGCAGATAGAGCAGGGAAAGCAGAGAGCAGAGAGAGAAGAGCAGAGAGCAGAGAGATACCAGAGAGAGCTTGGAAAGCAGAAAGAGAGCAGAGAGAGAGAGTAGAGAGAGAAGAGAGAGCAGAGAGAGCAGAGAGACAGATACCAGAGAGAGCAGAGAGCAGGGAAAGCAGAGAGCAAAGAGAGCAGAGAGAGATACCAGAGAGAACAGGGAAAGCATAGAGAGCAGAGAGAGCAGAGATAGAGATGCCAGAGAGAGCAGAGAGAGAGCAGAGAGAGAGAGCAGAGCAGTGAGAGCAGAGAGCAGAGAAAGAGATACCAGAGAGAGCAGGGAAAGCAGAGAGAGTGAGAAAAGCAGAGAGAGCAGAGAAAGCAGAGAGAGAGATACGAGAGAGAGTGTGTTGAATCTCCCTCTCTGTTGATGACGTCACAGGGTTCCTCTGGTCTGGAGAGATTCTACCGGGGCCCTGCATCACAACACTATGTTGCTATAGTGACCCTGCATTACACCACTCTGTTGCTATAGTGACCCTGCATTACACCACTCTGTTGCTATAGTAGCCCTGCATTACACCACTCTGTTGCTATAGTGACCCTGCATCACAACACTGTTGCTATAGTGACCCTTCATCTGTAACAACCTTCTTTGGGAGAAAGAGAGGACCAAAGCGCAGCGTGGTAAGTGTTCATGATGAAACTTTAATAGAACAAACTGAACACTGAAATACAGAACAATAAACTGAACACTGAACACTGAAATACAGAACAATAAACTGAACACTGGAATACAGAACAATAAACTGAACACTGAAATACAGAACAATAAACTGAACACTGAAATACAGAACAATAAACTGAACACTGAACACTGAAATACAGAACAATAAACTGAACACTGGAATACAGAACAATAAACTGAACACTGAACACTGAAATACAGAACAATAAACTGAACACTGAACACTGAAATACAGAACAATAAACTGAACACTGAACACTAAAATACAGAACAATAAACTGAACACTGAACTACAAAACAATAAACTGAACGAACGAAAACTGAAACAGTTCCATGTGGAACACAGACACAGTCCTATCTGGTACAGTAAACACACAGACACCTCCTCCTCCAACCACCCACAAAACCCAACAGAAAACAGGCTACCTAAATATGGTTCCAAATCAGAGACAATGACTAACACTGCCTCTGATTGACAACCATATCAGGCCAAATGAAAAACCCAACATAGAAACACAAAACATAGATAACCCACCCAACTCACGCCCTGACCATACTTAAACAAAGAAAAATACAAAATAACTAAGGTCAGAACGTGACATCATCACAATGTCGCTATAGTGATCCTGCATTACAACACTCTGTTGCTATAGTGATCCTGCATTACAACACTCTGTTGCTATAGTGATCCTGCATTACAACACTCTGTTGCTATAGTGATCCTGCATTACAACACTCTGTTGCTATAGTGATCCTGCATTACAACACTCTGTTGCTATAGTGACCCTGCATCACAACACTCTGTTGCTATAGTAACCCTGCATCACAACACTCTGTTGTACTAATTGTACAATTTGTTTAATTCTATTCCACATATTTAATTGTTTTGTATTTCATTTCATATTTGTTTCATGTTTCAACCAGTCGCAGGTTAACATCAACCTGACAGAGGAAACGTAAAATCAATAAACAAACTGTTTTCACAATTAACAGCCTTTTCTTGTTTCAAGTATGTTTTATTATGAAAAGTACAATATATCCTTGTATACTTGTACAACTATGGAGAGAATCGATAACGCGTAAGCCAAATATAATTGTATAATTTGTTTTTCAACATAAAAGACGTACAACAAATGATCACATTGTTATCTTAACGGTGTTATTGTTTAAATTGTTTACATTTAAGAGTTTAAATGTTTAAACCGAGGATCCATCTAAAACAGTATAAAACAAGATGATAAACAGAGGATCCATCTAAAACAGTATAAAACAAGATGATAAACAGAGGATCCATCTAAAACAGTATAAAACAAGATGATAAACAGAGGATCCATCTAAAACAGTATAAAACAAGATGATAAACAGAGGATCCATCTAAAACAGTATAAAACAAGATGATAAACAGAGGATCCATCTAAAACAGTATAAAACCAGTGCAGTATGTTCTGAGAATGTGTCAAAGGAATTTTACAATTCCTACATGTGTTCATTAACCAATTCAATTAAAATCACTCTGTCTGTTGTTAAGAATTTTTAAGATCGTTATTTGCATAAAATAGACAGAGACCAGTCTACCAAAATGAGCCAATAGTATTTATTCTCGAGAGCACTGCTCATAGAACCCTGTACAACAGTATATATATCAAATATGACGTCATAGGTTATAAAATGTATCTCCTCCTCTCGACCAGGACAAAGCAGGTTCAAAAGTTAATTCCAACCCACTAACGCACATACCTGACACACTATACCTGGATTAACTCCTGAAGTCTCACCATAGTTTATTACCACTTAGCAGACAGTTCCAGATACGGAAGACCTGGAGAGGGTCTCGCTGTCTTATGTAATCACCACAGAGTTATAGCTGAGTCGGTTCAAACATAGGTTAATGATCCTCTTTGCTTACTTTAGACCCACACACATTCCTCCTTCCACAAAGGTTATCATTTCCAATTACCCCTTATCCCTGCTACATAACCTCTTTCTTATGAACTAACATTATTATTAATCAGATATTGTAAAACAGGGTAGAGTTGAATTATTATTATATTATTATATGATATGAATGGCCAGAGCCGCTATTCAGCCAGGATCCGCCAGAGCCGCCATTCAGCCAGGATCTGCCAGAGTCGCCAGTCTGCAAGGATCCGCCAGAGCCGCCATTCAGCCAGGATCCGCTAGAGCCGCCATTCAGCCAGGATCCGCCAGAGCCGCCATTCAGCCAGGATCCGCCAGAGCTGCCATTCAGCCAGGATCCGCCAGAGCCGCCATTCAGCCAGGATCCGCCATTCAGCCAGGATCCGCCATTCAGCCAGGATCCGCCATACAGCCAGGATCCGCCAGAGCCGCCATTCAGCCAGGATCCGCCAGAGCCGCCATTCAGCCAGGATCCACCAGAGCCGCCATTCAGCCAGGATCCGCCATTCAGCCAGGAGCCGCCATTCAGCCAGGATCCGCCAGAGCCGCCATTCAGCCAGGATCCGCCAGAGCCGCCATACAGCCAGGATCCGCCATTCAGCCAGGAGCCGCCAGAGCCGCCATTCAGCCAGGATCCGCCATACAGCCAGGATCCACCAGAGCCGCCATTCAGCCAGGATCCGCCAGAGCCGCCATTCAGCCAGGATCCGCCAGAGCCGCCATTCAGCCAGGATCCGCCAGAGCCGCAATTCAGCCAGGATCCGCCAGAGCCGCCATTCAGCCAGGATCCACCAGAGCCTCCATTCAGCCAGGATCCGCCAGAGCTGCCATTCAGCCAGGATCCGCCAGAGCCGCCATACAGCCAGGATCCGCCATTCAGCCAGGAGCCGCCATTCAGCCAGGATCCGCCAGAGCCGCCATTCAGCCAAGATCAGCCAGAGCCGCCATTCAGCCAAGATCCGCCATTCAGCCAGGAGCCGCCATTCAGCCATGATCCGCCAGAGCCGCCATTCAGCCAGGATCAGCCAGAGCCGCCATTCAGCCAGGATCCGCCAGAGCCGCCATTCAGCCAGGATCCGCCATACAGCCAGGATCCGCCAGAGCTGCCATTCAGCCAGGATCCGCCAGAGCCGCCATTCAGCCAGGATCCGCCAGAGCCGCAATTCAGCCAGGATCCGCCAGAGCCGCCATTCAGCCAGGATCCACCAGAGCCGCCATTCAGCCAGGATCCGCCAGAGCTGCCATTCAGCCAGGATCCGCCAGAGCCGCCATTCAGCCAGGATCCGCCATACAGCCAGGATCCGCCAGAGCTGCCATTCAGCCAGGATCCGCCAGAGCCGCCATTCAGCCAGGATCCGCCAGAGCCGCAATTCAGCCAGGATCCGCCAGAGCCGCCATTCAGCCAGGATCCACCAGAGCCGCCATTCAGCCAGGATCCGCCAGAGCTGCCATTCAGCCAGGATCCGCCAGAGCCGCAATACAGCCAGGATCCGCCAGAGCCGCCATTCAGCCAGGATCCGCCCAGTGGGGCCATTTAGCAGGGTCGCCGTGTTTAGGAGGTGGACAATGAGGTGGACAAAGACTGCGATGGAGTGGGGTCCACGTCCAGAGCCACCACCGTGGACAGATGCCCAGACCCTCCCCTATAGGTTTAGCTTGTGCGGTCGGAGTCCGCACCTTGGGGAGGGGGGGGGAGCTGTCACGTTCTGACCATAGTTATTTTGTGCTTTCCTTGTTTTAGTATTGGTCAGGACGTGAGCTGGGTGGGCATTCTATGTTATGGTTCTCAATCAGAGGCAGGTGTTAGTCATTGTCTCTGATTGGGAACCATATTTAGGTAGCCTGTTTTGTGTTGGGTTTTGTGGGTGGTTGTTTCCTGTCTTTGTGTTTGCTGCACCAGATAGGACTGTTTCGGTTTTGCCACGTTTATTGTTTTGCAGTTTGTTCATGTTAAGTGTCTCTTATTAAAGAACCATGAACTTCAACCACGCTGTGTTTTGGTCCGCCTCTCCTTCACAGGAAGAAAGCCGTTACACCCGAACCTTAACCATTCATTATGAGGCCCTAAACGTAATGTTTAAACTCTATCCCAAACCTTAACCATTCATAATGAGGCCCTAACCTTAATGTTTAAACTCTATCCCAAACCTTAACCATTCATAATGAGGCCCTAAACGTAATGTTTAAACTCTATCCCAAACCTTAACCATTCATAATGAGGCCCTAATCTTAATGTTTAAACTCTATCCCAAACCTTAACCCTTCATAATGAGGCCCTAATCTTAATGTTTAAACTCTATCCCAAACCTTAACCATTCATAATGAGGCCCTAAACTTAATGTTTAAACTCTATCCCAAACCTGAACCATGCATAATGAGGCCCAACACATTGTGTTAACACATCCGTGACCAACTACAGTGGGGCAAAAAAGTATTTAGTCAGCCACCAATTGTGCAAGTTCTCCCTCTTAAAAAGATGAGAAAGGCCTGTAATTTTCATCATAGGTACACTTCAACTATGACAGACAAAATGAGAAGAAAAAAATCCAGAAAATCACATTTTTAATTCATTTATTTGCAAATTATGGTGGAAAATAAGTATTTGGTTAATAACAAACGTTTACACAGGAACTCATATCTCTCAGAGAGTCACTATTCCACTGAGACCTAATTGAAACACAAAGCAGAAAATGGAATCAGAGCTGTGTGTGTGTCATTCTTATTGAAAGTCCTGTTAACTCTCTCACAAAAACACACGCTTGCACGCACACACACACACACACCACACACACCCCTCTAGCTCAATCTAGCCATCTCTGGCCACGGTCAGCATCTAGTTAATGAGAAGGGGACTAAAATCAATATACACACCTTGGGAGGAATTCCTGATTACCTGTCTGTCTGTCTGTCTGTCTATGTGTGTGTGTGTGTCCTTTATCTTCCTCAGTGGGGAAAGAGAGAAATGAAGAAGTACATTTAAAGACGAACGTCGTCCTGAATAATTTCTGCTGACTAATCTCTCTCTCTCTCTCTCTCTCTCTGCTCTCCCTCCACAGCAGCTCATATCTCTCAGAGAGTCACTGATGTCACCCAGCCCATCAGGGCTCAAAGGCCCCCAATTACCAAACATAAAGCAAATTCCACACATCTACCCTCCCTCTCTCTCTCTTTCCCTCTGTTCTGAGTCTCTCCATTCCCTCTCTCTCTTTCCCTCTGTTCTGACTCTCTCCCTCCCTCCCTCTCTCTCCTCCCTCTCTCGCTCTTCCCTCTGTTCTGACTCTCGACCCTCCCTCTCTCTCTCTCTCTTTCCCTCTGTTCTGACTCTCTACCCTCCCTCTCTCTCTCCTTCCCTCTGTTCTGACTCTCTACCCTCCCTCTCTCTCTCTCTTTCCATCTGTTCTGACTCTCTACCCTCCCTCTCTCTCTCTTTCCCTCTGTTCTGACTCTCTACCCTCCATCTCTCTCTTTCCCTCTGTTCTGACTCTCTACCCTCGCTCTCTCTCTCTCTTTCCCTCTGATCTGACTCTCTCCCCTCCCTCTCTCTCTCGTTCCCTCTGTTCTGACTCTCTACCCTCCCTCTCTCTCTCTTTCCCTCTGTTCTGACTCTCTACCCTCCCTCTCACTCTCTTTCCCTCTGTTCTGACACTATCCCCTCCCTCTCTCTCTCTCTCTTTCCCTCTGTTCTGACTCTCTACCCTCCCTCTCTCTCTCTCTCTTTCCCTCTGTTCTGACTCTCTCCCATCCCTCTCTCTCTCTTTCCCTCTGTTCTGACACTCTCCCCTCCCTCTCTCTCTCTCTTTCCCTCTGTTTTGACTCTCTCCCCTCCCTCTCTCTCTCGCTTTCCCTCTGTTCTGACTCTCTCTTTCCCTCTGTTCTGACTCTCAACCCTCCCTCTCTCTCTCTCTTTCCCTCTGTTCTGACACTCTACCCTCCCTCTCTCTCTCTCTCTTTCCCTCTGTTCTGACTCTCTCCCCTCCCTCCCTCTCTCTCTCTTTCCCTCTGTTCTGACTCTCTCCCCTCCCTCTCTCTCTTTCCATCTGTTCATACTCTCTACCATCACTCTGTTATGACTCATTACCCTCCCTCTCTCTCTTTCAATCTGTTCTGACTCTCTACCCTCCCTCTGTTCTGACTCTCTACCCTCCCTCTCTCTCTCTTTCCCTCTGTTCTGACTCTCTACCCTCCATCTCTCTCTTCCCTCTGTTCTGACTCTCTCCCCTCCATCTCTCTCTTCCCTCTGTTCTGACTCTCTCCCCTCCACCTCCATCTGACTCTCTTCCTCTCTGTTCTGACTCTCTCCCCTCCATCTCTCTCTTTCCTTCTGTTCTGACTCTCTACCCTCCCTCTGTTCTGACTCTCTACCCTCCCTCTCTCTCTCTTTCCCTCTGTTCTGACTCTCATCTCTCTCTCTCTCTCTTTCCCTCTGTTCTGACTCTCTACCCTCCATCTCTCTCTTCCCTCTGTTCTGACTCTCTACCCTCCATCTCTCTCTTTCCCTCTGTTCTGACTCTCTACCCTCCATCTCTCTCTTCCCTCTGTTCTGACTCTCTCCCCTCCATCTCTCTCTTTCCCTCTGTTCTGACTCTCTACACTCCCTCTCTCTCTCTCTTCCCTCTGTTCTGACTCTCTACCCTCCCTCTCTCTCTCTTTCCCTCTGTTCTGACTCTCTACTCTCCCTCTCTCTATCTTCCCTCTGTTCTGACTCTCTACCCTCCCTCTCTCTCTCTTTCCCTCTGTTCTGACTCTCTACCCTCCATCTCTCTCTTCCCTATGTTCTGACTCTCTCCCCTCCATCTCTCTCTTTCCCTCTGTTCTGACTCTCTACCCTCCATCTCTCTCTTCCCTCTGTTCTGACTCTCTCCCCTCCATCTCTCTCTTTCCCTCTGTTCTGACTCTCTACCCTCCATCTCTCTCTTCCCTCTGTTCTGACTCTCTCCCCTCCATCTCTCTCTTTCCCTCTGTTCTGACTCTCTACTCTCTCTCTCTCTCTCTTTCCCTCTGTTCTGACTCTCTACTCTCCCTCTCTCTCTGTGATATCTACGTTTTTTTAAATAAAAATGTTCACACATAAAGTGAACCGTTTTTGCTTTGTAATTCTGCGTTATTGTGTGTAGATTGATGAGGGGAAAAACACATTTAATTCATTTTAGAATAAGGCTGTAACGTGACAAAATGTGTAAAAAGTCAAGGGGTCTGAATACTTTCTGAATGTTACTGAATACTTTCTGAATGTTACTGTATATCAGTATATTAGTCTCTCTCTCTCTCTCTGCAGTGATGTTGTTTTCATCACTTCTAGTTTAACACTGCCATCAAGTGGTGATTGTCCAAACTGCACCACTGTTAAGAGAGAGAAAGTGAGAGATAGAGAGAGAAGAAAGTGTGGGAGAGAGAGAGAGCAGAGAGTGGGAGAGAGAGAGCAGAGAGAGAGATTAGAGTGTGTGGGAGAGAGAGAGAGCAGAGAGTGTGGGAGAGAGAGCAGAGAGTGTGGGAGAGAGAGAGCAGAGTGTGTGGGAGAGAGAGCAGAGTGTGTGGGAGAGAGAGCAGAGAGAGAGCAGAGTGTGTGGGAGAGAGAGCAGAGTGTGTGGGAGAGAGAGCAGAGAGAGAGCAGAGTGTGTGGGAGAGAGAGCAGAGTGTGTGGGAGAGAGAGAGCAGAGTGTGTGGGAGAGAGAGCAGAGAGAGAGCAGAGTGTGTGGGAGAGAGAGCAGAGAGAGAGCAGAGTGTGTGGGAGAGAGAGAGAGAGAGAGAGCAGAGTGTGTGGGAGAGAGAGCAGAGAGAGCAGAGTGTGTGGGAGAGAGAGCAGAGAGAGCAGAGTGTGTGGGAGAGAGAGCAGAATGTGGGAGAGAGAGAGAGCAGAATGTGGGAGAGAGAGAGAGCAGAGAGAGAGCAGAGTGTGTGGGAGAGAGAGAGCAGAGTGTGAGAGAGAGAGAGAGAGAGAGAGCAGAGAAAAGAGAGAGAGCAGAGAACAGAGAGAGCAGAGAAAAGAGAGCAGGCTGAGCGAGCTGATAGAGCAGAGCGAGGAGAAGAGAGCAGAGAGTGAGATCAGAGAGAGCGAGCAGAAAGAGAGAGAGCAGAGAACAGAGAGAGCAGAGAACAGAGCAGAAAGAGAGAGCAGAGAGAACTATGTTGCTATAGTGACCCTGCATTACAACACTCTGTTGCTATAGTAACCCTGCATCACAACACTCTGTTGCTATAGTGACCCTGCATCACAACACTCTGTTGCTATAGTGACCCTGCATCACAACACTCTGTTGCTATAGTGACCCTGCATTACAACACTCTGTTGCTATAGTGACCCTGCATCACAACACTCTGTTGCTATAGTGACCCTGCATTACAACACTCTGTTGCTATAGTAACCCTGCATTACATCACTCTGTTGTACAATTTGTTTAATTCTATTCCACATATTTAATTGTTTTGTATTTCATTTCATATTTGTTTCATGTTTCAACCAGTCGCAGGTTAACATCAACCTGACAGAGGAAACGTAAAATCAATAAACAAACTGTTTTCACAATTAACAAGCCTTTTCTTGTTTCAAGTATGTTTTATTATGAAAAGTACAATATATCCTTGTATACTTGTACAACTATGGAGCGTATGTCCATATATAATTATACAATTTGTTATTCAACATAAAAGACAACACATGATTACATTGGTATTTTAACAGTGTTGTTGTCAGAGGTCCTCACAACTATAGAAAGACGCGCATGTGTGTGTGTGTGTGTGTGTCCAGAATGTGTGTGTGTGTCCAGAGTGTGTGTGTGTCCAGTGTGTGTGTGTGTGTCCAGAGTGTGTGTGTGTGTCCAGAGTGTGTGTGTGTGTCCAGAGTGTGTGTGTGTGTGCAGTGTGTGTGTGTGTCCAGTGTGTGTGTGTGTCTAGAGTGTGTGTGTGTGTCCAGAGTGTGTGTGTGTCCAGAGTGTGTGTCCAAAGTGTGTGTGTCCAGAGTGTGTGTGTGTGTCCAGAGTGTGTGTGTGTGTGTGTGTCCAGAGTGTGTGTGTGTGTCCAGAGTGTGTGTGTGTCCAGTGTGTGTGTGTGTCCAGAGTGTGTGTGTGTGTGTGTGTGTGTGTGTCGAGTGTGTGTGTGTCCAGAATGTGTGTGTCCAGTGTGTGTGTGTGTCCATAGTGTGTGTGTCCAGTGTGTTGAGTGTGTGTGTGTCCAGAATGTGTGTGTGTCCAGTGTGTGTGTGTGTCCAGTGTGTGTGTGTGTGTGTGTGTCCAGTGTGTGTGTGTGTGTGTCCAGTGTGTGTGTGTGTGTGTGTCCAGAGTGTGTGTGTGTCCAGTGTGTCGAGTGTGTGTGTGTCCAGAATGTGTGTGTGTCCAGTGTGTGTGTGTGTCCAGTGTGTGTGTGTGTCCAGTGTGAGTGTGTGTGTCCAGTGTGTGTGTGTGTGTGTGTCCAGTGTGTGTGTGTGTGTGTCCAGAGTGTGTGTGTGTGTCCAGTGTGTGTGTGTCCAGTGTGTGTGTGTGTCCAGAGTGTGTGTGTGTGTCCAGTGTGTGTGTGTGTGTCCTGTGTGTGTGTGTGTCCTGTGTGTGTGTGTGTCCTGTGTGTGTGTGTGTGTCCTGTGTGTGTGTGTGTGTCCTGTGTGTGTGTGTGTCCAGAGTGTGTGTGTGTGTCCTGTGTATGTGTGTGTCCAGTGTGTGTGTGTGTCCTGTGTGTGTGTGTGTCCTGTGTGTGTGTGTGTCCTGTGTGTGTGTGTGTCCAGAGTGTGTGTGTGTCCAGTGTGTATGTGTGTGTCCTGTGTGTGTGTTTGTCCAGTGTGTGTGTCCAGAGTGTGTGTGTGTCCAGAATGTGTGTGTGTGTGTGTCCAGAATGTGTGTGTGTGTGTGTCCAGAGTGTGTGTGTGTCCAGAGTGTGTGTGTCCAGTGTGTGTGTGTGTCCAGAGTGTGTGTGTGTGTGTAGAATGTGTGTGTCCTGAGTGTGTGTGTACAGTGTGTGTGTGTGTGTCCAGAGTGTGTGTGTCCAGTGTGTGTGTGTGTGTATTTGTCCAGTGTGTGTGAGTGTGTGTGTTTGTCCAGTGTGTGTGTGTCCCCAGTGTGTGTATTTGTCCAGTGTGTGTGTGTGTGTCCAGAGTGTGTGTGTCCCCAGTGTGTGTATTTGTCCAGTGTGTGTTTGTCCAGTGTGTGTGTGTCCTGTGTGTGTGTGTCCTGTGTGTGTGTTTGTGTGTGTGTGTGTATTTGTCCAGTGTGTGTGAGTGTGTGTGTTTGTCCAGTGTGTGTGAGTGTGTGTGTTTGTCCAGTGTGTGTGTGTGTCCAGAGTGTGTGTGTCCCTAGTGTGTGTGTGTGTCCAGTGTGTGTGTGTGTGTCCAGTGTGTGTGTGTGTCCAGAGTGTGTGTGTGTCCTGTGCTTGTGTGTCATGTGTGTGTGTGTGTGTGTGTATTTGTCCAGTGTGTGTGTGTGTGTCCAGAGTATGTGTGTGTCCAGTGTGTGTGTGTGTGTCCAGTGTGTGTGTGTGTGTGTGTCCTGTCTGTGTGTGTGTGTCCTGTCTGTGTGTGTGTGTCCTGTCTGTGTGTGTGTGTCCAGAGTGTGTGTGTGTGTCCAGAGTGTGTGTGTGTGTCCAGAGTGTGTGTGTGTGTCCAGAGTGTGTGTGTGTCCAGAGTGTGTGTGTCCAGAGTGTGTGTGTCCAGTGTGTGTGTGTGTGTTCAGAGTGTGTGTGTGCGTCCAGAGTGTGTGTGTGTGTGTCCAGAGTGTGTGTGTGTGTGTCCAGTGTGTGTGTGTGTGTGTGTGTGTGTGTCCAGTGTGTGTGTGTGTCCAGTGTGTGTGTGTGTGTCCAGTGTGTGTGTGTGTGTCCAGAGTGTGTGTGTGTCCAGTCCAGTGTGTGTGTGTGTGTGTGTGTGTCCAGTGTGTGTGTGTGTCCAGTGTGTGTGTGTGTCCAATGTGTGTGTGTGTCCAGTGTGTGTGTGTGTCCAGTGTGTGTGTGTGTGTGTCCAGTGTGTGTGTGTGACCATTGTGTGTGTGTCCAGAGTGTGTGTGTGTCCAGTGTGTGTGTGTGTCCAGTGTGTGTGTGTGTCCAGTGTGTGTGTGTGTCCTGTGTGTGTGTGTGTCCTGTGTGTGTGTGTCCTGTGTGTGTGTGTCCTGTGTGTGTGTGTGTGTGTGTGTGTCCTGTGTGTGTGTGTCAGGTTATTATTTCAGGGACACTGAGTCGCCAAAATAATAAACCCTAAACCCTGGATAGAGGGGCTCAGTGAATGTGGAGGTGAATGTGATCAGGTGGGTCAGTGTGTCAGAGGAGGCTCTATAGAAGGACAGAGTGCCGGCTGGCCAGTCCAGATACACTCCTACTCTGTGGGAGCTGGAGGAGGGGACGTCTATGGTAGTGGGATTATTATTGTGATGGCAGAGTAACTGTTGTCAGAGCAGAACAGACTCCAGGACTTGTCATTGTGTCCAAGACAACAGTCATCACCCCTTCCTCTCCTGCTGATTCCTTTATATGTCACTCCTATAACAGCCCCCATCTCCCACTCCACTCTACCTCCCAGTAACAGCGCCCAGTCAGACCCTCTCTACACAGCACCTGTCCCCAGTCCTCAAATCTCTCTGGGTGATCAGGATACGGCTGCTCCTCTGTCCTCCATGTCACCTTTCTGTTCTCCTCAGACAGAGAGAGGTGTCTGTTTACTGTGTTTGGGTCCAGTGTGAGATCACAGACATCTGATGGATGAAACCAGACACAATATTAGAAATCATCATCATTCACATTAGAATGTTAACTCACTTTTCACTAATTCATTTAATGTAGATGTTTCTAGGTATCAAAAGGAGAAGTTAAGGTAACTTGAGACTTGTTGAATGATCATATGTTATACTGTATGGTAATATAAAACACACTTATTCACACACACACACACACACACACACACACACACACACACACACACACACACACACACACACACACACACACAAACACAAAGCAACTCTTTGTAAACTTTGGTGTCCCTGATTTCTGCTTCTGTAGAACTACAGCTGATATTTAATATGACCAAGTCAGTAATGATGGTGGTCTTTGACTTTGACTTAACTTGAATTAAGACTTATTCTTAGTCATATTCTTCACAGCAGTCAACACTCACATTTTCTAAGTCCAGGTTTCATTCTGTTCTCTCCACCATGTTCCACACTGTAGCGGTAAGCAGAAGAACAGACAGTCATTGAGGGATACACCTGAACTCTCTCACACACACACACACACACACACACACACACACACACACACACACACACACACAGCATATAACTTGTCCAAGTGGTGGTCAGAATGTTTGTCTTAACCAGCCTGATAAGTCCAACATGTCTGATATGAACATTGACATAAACCCTCTACATACTTGAGTTTCTCCAGTCTGCAGTGTGGATCCTCCAGTCCAGCAGAGAGCAGTCTGACTCCTGAGTCTCCTGGGTGATTGTAGCTCAGGTCCAGCTCTCTCAGGTGTGAGGGGTTTGACCTCAGAGCTGAGACCAGAGAAGCACAGCCTTCCTCTGTGACTAGACAGCCTGACAGCCTGCAAAGAGTCAAATCATATTAAAATCACACTGATATTCTTTGGTGGTGAAAATAGTGGCAGTATATTGTTTTCAACATATTCAGATATATCAGTGTCCTGAAACCTGATATATCTATTCATAAAATAGTGTATCATCATAAAAAATAACAAATGATCAAAGTATTGCCTGCAGATAGAAACATTATAGTACAAATATTATAGTTGACTGACCAGACCAGTTTAAAAATCAGTATCAGTCAGAAGACAGACAGTGAGGTATCAGATTTAGATTGTATTGAGTATACAGTCCACACCATATCTATTTAGACAGTGAGGTATCAGATTTAGATTGTATTGAGTATACAGTCCACACCATATCTATTTAGACAGTGAGGTATCAGATTTAGATTGTATTGAGTATACAGTCCACACCATATCTATTTAGACAGTGAGGTATCAGATTTAGATTGTATTGAGTATACAGTCCACACCATATCTATTTAGACAGTGAGGTATCAGTTTAGATGTGATTTTTAGATTGTATTGAGTATACAGTCCACACCATATCTATTTAGACAGTGAGGTATCAGATTTAGATTGTATTGAGTATACAGTCCACACCATATCTATTTAGACAGTGAGGTATCAGTTTAGATTGTATTGAATCAGATTTAGGAATCATTTAGTTGTATTGAGATACAGTCCACAATATATATTATACTGACCTCAAACACATATGGTGTGGACTATGTGTGTCTGGTAAACACATGTGGATCTGGTGAACAGTTATCACTTGTTGACCAACTACAGGAATACTGACCTCAGAGTCTCCAGTTTACAGTGGGGATTCCCCAGTCCAGCAGAGAGCAGCTTCACTCCTGAATCCTTCAGGTCATTGTTACTCAGATCCAGCTCTCTCAGGTGTGAGGGGTTTGAAATGAGAACTGAGGCCAACACTTTACAGGATGTGTCTGTGAGTTTACAGACAGTGAGTCTGAAACACAGAAGAAATACAATGACAGACAGGTTATATTAAAATATTTCACTTAGCTTTCCTGCTTACACTGTAACCTGTGCACAAATAATGTGTTGGGGTTGACCAGACAGCCTGCACCAATAACAGAGGTACTGTAAATAAATGTGTCTCTATACTCCAGCATTTTGGATTTCAGATCAAATGTTTCATATGAGGTGACAGTATATAATGTCACCTTTTATTTGAGGATATTTTAATACATTTCTGTTTCAACGTTTAGAAAAATTAAATTAATTTAATGTATCTAGTCCCCCCTTTTGAAGAAGTCATAACTATTCTGACACTTAAAGTGATTAGACAAAAGTTTATCTGGTCCCATATTCCTCGAACACAATGAGACATCAAGCCTGTGACGCCTTGACTGAGAAAGATCATGAATGAATCATGAATAATAATGAGTGAGAAAGTTAAAGAGGCTACAACAAAACATGCTAACCTCTCACCATTACCAATAACAGAGGCTACAACAAAACATGCTAACCTCTCACCATTACCAATAACAGAGGCTACAACAAAACATGCTAACCTCTCACCATTACCAATAACAGAGGATACAACAAAACATGCTAACCTCTCACCATTACCAATAATAGAGGCTACAACAAAACATACTAACCTCTCACCATTACCAATAACAGAGGCTACAACAAAACATGCTAACCTCTCACCATTACCAATAACAGAGGCTACAACAAAACATACTAACCTCTCACCATTACCAATAACAGAGGCTACAACAAAACATACTAACCTCTCACCATTACCAATAACAGAGACTACAACAAAACATACTAACCTCTCACCATTACCAATAACAGAGGCTACAACAAAACATGCTAACCTCTCACCATTAACAGAGGCTACAACAAAACATACTAACCTCTCACCATTACCAATAACAGAGACTACAACAAAACATGCTAACCTCTCACCATTACCAATAACAGAGGCTACAACAAAACATACTAACCTCTCACCATTACCAATAACAGAGGCTACAACAAAACATACTAACCTCTCACCATTACCAATAACAGAGGCTATAACAAAACATGCTAACCTCTCACCATTACCAATAACAGAGGTCTGATCTTTGTACCTCAGTAACTTTCTCATTCATCATTATTCTCTATTCATTCATGATTATTCATCATCATAGTAACATCCACATGAATGTAGAAGTGTTCAGAAACATCTTCTATTCTTACTCACAATACAAGTGAAGTGACTCCAAAATGACAGGACATTATTCACCATTCAGTTTCTATTAGGAAAAACATCCAGAACACAACCAAGACAAACTGCTAATTAATTCAACAAGTTAGTAGAATCACAAGCTTGATGTAATCACTGCAGGCATGGAATATGGGACCAAATACTAAACGTATGACTACTTTAATACACTATAAGTGAATATAACCGAATAATTACGACTTTTCAAATGGGAGAACTACATACATAAAGTGCTTTCATATCTGATAATACTGACCTCAGAGTCTCCAGTTTACAGTGGGGATTCCCCAGTCCAGCAGAGAGCAGCTTCACTCCTGAATCCTTCAGGTCATTGTTACTCAGATCCAGCTCTCTCAGGTGTGAGGGGTTTGAACTGAGAGCTGAGGCCAACACTTCACAGGATGTGTCTGTGAGTTTACAGCCAGTGAGTCTGCCAACACAGAAGAAATACAATGACAGACAGGATGTATTAAAATATTTCGCTTAGCTTTCTCTGCTTACACTGTAACCTGTGCACAAATAACGTGTTGGGTTTAGCCTCAGACCAGAGAGGCACAGCCTAGAAATGACACATTTTCCAAGTATTGCTTGTAGATAGAAAGATGCATATTAACAAATATGTGAGTAGACTGACCAGACCAGTTTAAAAATCAGTATCAGTCAGAAGACAGACAGTGAGGTATCAGGTTTAGATTGTATTGAGTATACAGTCCACACCATATCTATTTAGACAGTGAGGTATCAGATTTAGATTGTATTGAGTATACAGTCCACACCATATCTATTTAGACAGTGAGGTATCAGATTTAGATTGTATTGAGTATACAGTCCACACCATATCTATTTAGACAGTGAGGTATCAGATTTAGATTTTATTGAGTAAACAGTCCACACCATATCTATTTTGACAGTGAAGCTAACATTTTAAATGTGTCTCTATACTCCAACATTTTGGATTTGAGATCAAATGTTTCATATGAGGTAACAGTTTATAATGTCACCTTTTATTTGAGGGTATTTTAAGACATATCTGTTTCACTATTAAAAATGAAAACACTTTATGTTTCCAGTCTCCCCATTTGAAGAAGTCTTAAGTATTCTGAACAATTCACTCATAGTGTATTAAAATAGTCAAAAATGTAGTTTTTTGTCGTAAACTCGTTGGTTGCATTTGCAGTTTGTTTTGGTTGTGTTTTTGGTTGTGTTTTGCCCAATAATAAAATGGTGGATGATGAGTGGAGTAACTTTTCTGTCTAAGAGAGTAGATAACATGTTTCTAAACAATAATACATTAATCCTGATGATGTCATGATTAAGAAAAATCATGAAAGAATCATGAATAATAATGAGTGAGAAAGTTACAGAGGCTACAACAAAACATGCTAACCTCTCACCATTACCAATAACAGAGGCTCCAACAAAACATGCTAACCTCTCACCATTACCAATAACAGAGGATACAACAAAACATGCTAACCTCTCACCATTACCAATAACAGAGGCTACAACAAAACATGCTAACCTCTCACCATTACCAATAACAGAGGCTACAACAAAACATGCTAACCTCTCACCATTACCAATAACAGAGACTACAACAAAACATGCTAACCTCTCACCATTACCAATAACAGAGGCTACAACAAAACATACTAACCTCTCACCATTACCAATAACAGAGACTACAACAAAACATGCTAACCTCTCACCATTACCAATAACAGAGACTACAACAAAACATGCTAACCTCTCACCATTACCAATAACAGAGACTACAACAAAACATACTAACCTCTCACCATTACCAATAACAGAGACTACAACAAAACATGCTAACCTCTCACCATTACCAATAACAGAGGCTACAACAAAACATGCTAACCTCAAATAAAAGGTGACATTCTGTACTGTCTCCTAATATGAAACATTATATCTCTTTTTTTTGTTCATAATCATGGTAGCATCCACATGAATGTAGAAGTGTTCAGAAACATCTTCTATTCTTACTGACAATACAAGTGAAGTGACTCCAAAATGACAGGACATTATTCACCATTCAGTTTCTATTAGGAAAAACATCCCAAACACAACCAAGACAAACTGCAAATTAATTCAACAAGTTAGTAGAATCACAAGCTTGATGTAATCACTGCAGGCATGGAATATGGGACCAAATACTAAACGTATGACTACTTTAATACACTATAAGTGAATATAACCGAATAATTACGACTTTTTCAAATGGGAGAACTACATACATAAAGTGCTTTCATATCTGATAATACTGACCTCAGAGTCTCCAGTTTACAGTGGGGATTCCCCAGTCCAGCAGAGAGCAGCTTCACTCCTGAATCCTTCAGGTCATTGTTACTCAGGTCCAGCTCTCTCAGGTGTGAGGGGTTTGACTCCAGAGCTGAGACCAGAGAAGCACAGCCTTCCTCTGTGACTAGACAGCCTGACAGCCTGACAAAGAGATCATCATGACTTCACAAACACACTGTTAATTTAACACCAGTAGTGTAGAAGGACAATGGCAGATGCATTTGGTTTATTTTCCCAAACAACATATAGATTCATCTTCTTTCTCCTAGAATTGTATGGTCATAATGTTCTACTAATGTGAAAATCAATGAATTTATTCAATATGTTTTTCAAAATAATATATTATACATATTATAATAAATATTTTATAATGAATATAATATAATATTATTATAGACATATTATTATACATATTTTTCTCTAAACTGAATATTTCTTCCTGATGATTAGTTCTTAAATGTCATTTTATTTACTCACAGAACAGCTCTGGAGGCTTTGACCACTGGCAGCAGCCTCAGAAGACCTTCCTCTGATCTGGAGTATTTCTTCAGGTCAAACACATCCAGCTCCTTTTCTGAAGTCAGCAACACAAAGACCAGAGCTGACCACTGTGCAGGTGACAGTTTGGCTTCGGAGACACTTCCTGAACTCAGGTAGCTTTGGATCTCCTCCACTAGAGAATGGTCATTCAGTTCATTCAGACAGTGGAACAGATTGATGCTCCTCTCTGGAGAGGGATTTTTCCTGATCTTCTCCTTGATGTACTCGACTGTTTCTTCATGGCTCTGTGAGCTGCTTCTTGTCTTTGTCAGTAGACCTCGTAAGTGCTTCTGATTGGACTCCAGTGAGAGGCCCAGAAGGAAGCGGAGGAAAAGGTCCAGGTTTCCCGTCTCACTTTGTAAGGCTTTATCCACAGCACTCTTGTAGAAAGAAACTTCAGGCTCGTCGTTTGTTTGCGGTTTGTCAATTAGATTCTCATTGTTGTTGATGAATGAGAGAAACACATATACAGCAGCCAGAAACTCCTGAATGCTCAGATGCACGAAGCAGTACACCTTGTCCTGGTACAGCACACATTCCTCTTTAAAGAGCTGTGTGCACAATCCTGAGTACACTGAGGCTTCATTGACATTAATGCCAGCCTCTGTCAGGTCTTCTTCATAGAAAATCAGATTGCCCTTCACAAGCTGTTGAAAAGCCAGTTTTCCCAGTGACAGAATGCTCTCTTTATGCCAGTGTGGATCTGTCTCTTCTTTCCCAAGATACTTTTCATTCTTCTGTTTGGTATGAAACTCCACAAGGTGTGTGTACATCTCAGTCAGAGTCTTGGGCATCTCTTCTCTCTTATTTTCCAGCATGTGTTCAAGGACTGTTGCAGAAATCCAACAGAAGACTGGAATGTGGCACATGATGTGGAGGCTCCTTGATGTCTTTATGTGTGAGATGATTCTGCTGGCCAGGTCCTCATCACTGAATCTGTTCCTGAAGTACTCCTCCTTCTGTGGGTCATTGAACCCTCGTACCTCTGTCACCTGGTCAACACACCATGAAGGGATCTTATTGGCTGCTGCAGGTCGGGTAGTTATCCAGAGGAGAGCAGAGGGAAGCAGATTTCCCCTGATGAGATTTGTCAGCAGAACATCCACTGAGGTTGACTCTGTGACGTCCCAACAGATCTTGTTCTTCTGGAAGTCTAGGGGCAGTCGGCACTCATCCAGACCATCAAAGATGAACAGAACTTTGTACTTGTCGTAGTTTGAGATTCTTGATTGTTTGGTTTCCATTGAGAAGTGATTAAGAAGTTCAATGAAAGTGTGTTTGTCCCCTTTCATCAAATTCAGCTCCCGAAAAGGAAATGAAAATACAAATTGGACATCCTGATTTGCTTTTCCTTCAGCCCAGTCCAGAATGAACTTCTGCACAGAGACTGTTTTTCCAATGCCAGCGACTCCCTTTGTCAGCACAGTTCTGATAAGTTTGTCTTGTCCAGTTAAGGGTTTGAAGATGTCGTTACATTTGATTGGAGTCTCTGGTCTTGCTTGTTTCCTGGTTGTTGTCTCAATCTGTCTCAGCTCATGTTCATTATTGACCTCTCCTGTTCCACCCTCTGTGATGTAGAGCTCTGTGTAGATCTTATTGAGGAGTGTTGGGTTTCCTTGTTTAGCGATCCCCTCAAATACACATTGAAACTTCTTCTTTAGATTAGATTTGAGTTCACGTTGGCAAATCACAGCAAGCTCATCTGAATGAAGAAATAACACAGAGGATATTAATATTACATCTGTTTTAATGTCTACAGTATTGTAGGACTGTTATAAAGTTTTAAATTCTAATAATGTATTCTCTTAACTGACTGTATAAATGTGTAAATGTTTTCATAATGCATTACAGACTGGTGTGACTGATTATATTATTATTGGTATTATTGATGGTATTATTAATGTTCTCTCTCTAAATGAATCACCACAACACATCCCTGCTGCTACTTGATGAGGTCACTAGGTGTTGTGTTAAGGCTGCTACAATATCATGGAGTTACACAGCTACTTTAGCTGTACTTTAGCTACAGCTTTTAAATGTTATAAAACACCATTCAACATGAGGCAGACAGATCTTACATTTCTCCAGTGTGTCAGCAAGCTCCTTCTGGTTCATTTTCCTCAGGATGTGCAGTGTGATCTTCAGAGCCCCCTCTCTGGCACTGCTCTCCTGCTGCTCACCTTCAGCATCCACCACTTCCTTATCCTGCTTCTGACTCTCAAAGCCTTCTGGGAGTTCTGGACTAAGAATCCTCTTCAACATCTTCAGCTCGTTCTTCACAAATGTCATAATTTTATCTTCAAGCATCTGAAAAAAATAAAGTAAATAAGTTAAGCAAGATAATAAATGCTTTCTCATTAACACATTAAAGAATGATTGACAGATCAACTTTACTTGAGGTAAACAAAAACAAATGTACATAACAGGACCACATACACTGAATATGGAGGCCAGGTCTGTTTGGTGACTCTGGGAAGACTGACCACTGAGAATCTCTGACTCTGATCTCTCCTGTTGGTTTCTGTGGACAAAACATGAGATTACATCTCCTCATCCAGGGAGTACACACACACACACACACACAAACACACGCACACACACACACACAACGTTGTGAATGTTTGTTTGTTTTAGGACTTGTTTTAGGACTAAAAGGCAAATGGACAAAATGATTAGCCTATTGATTATGAAAACAACAACAATAAATGGGAAAATGGGAGAGGAGAAATGACTAGAGACAGTGTTGTTTAACTCACTGACCAGGACCCATGAGTTCTTCTTACCTTTGTTCAGTAGAAAAGTCTCCCTCTCTAAACTGTAACGGAGGACCATAGACCAGTCACTCTTCATGGACACACAGCTGGGAACAGGGGAGGCTGGTCTCTCCTGCTTGATTGGACTTCAACACAACAGAGACAAACATTACATATCTCATCTACTCTGAGCTCAGATGGGGAAACATAAGAAGAGTTTCACAAATAGAACTGACTTCCAGACGTTAGTTAATGGCGCGAGCAGTGTGTCATTTTTAATAACGAAATTCATTTAACGACGCGAGCGTTGTAGTCAGTCTGTCAGCCCCGCTAAAAGGCTGGTGTCGTTACTCTGCCTTCTCCGGGGGATGTTGAGGTAAATTTACTAACCGGGAGGGTTTGAATGATGTGATTTATTGGAGGGCTGGAATGATGGGCTGCTCTTGAGGTTATTTACTCACAATATCAATATTAAAAGATCGGTTTTTGGACAAGAGGGTTAAACACTAAAGGTTACCGTTCATCTAGTGAAGAGAGGAGAACCAGACAGAGGTAGCCAGCATCCGTCAACGAGAAGGGAGAAGCCTTGGTCCTTGGATTTAACAGGTGGAAGAAACAACCGGGAGCTTCATCTAGTCCAAAGAAATGCAGACAGCCGGTGATGATGTAGTGGTAGCTATGGTAACCGGATGCTGCTGGTAGAGGGAGAAGCTTACCGATTGTAACTAGCTAGGAAGAAACTAGGATGCTGCATGGTAGAGTAGAAATGCAGACTTACGGTGAGCTGTAGTGGTAGCTATGGTAACTAGGATGCTGCTGGTTGAGTAGCTAGCTAACTTACCGAGCTGTACCGACTAGCTAGGATAACTAGGATGCTGCTGGTTAGTTAGCAGGTCGTTTGTCTGTCCCTCGTCTCGATGATGAATCCGGTGAAACACAAATTGAAACAAGGATACAGAGTGAAAAGGATCTGGCTACACTCATACTGTCCCTGACCGTAAAGAAAAAAGCAAATTGAACAATAAACTTCGGTGTCTCAACACTGTAACAAACTCCGTCGTTATTCCCCAAGATCACCTCAGTCCACTCTGCGCGTAACCAGACAATATCCTTGTCGCCACACCGAACGTGGACGCGGACGGTTCTGTACGGGGACGCGCGCAGTGCAACACAATCAACTAAACCCAGTCTTTACAGTGGGTTACATTAGTAATATGAATTATTTATTATTATGTTTAACAAACATTCTATGTTTTTTTATAACAATATGTTGAGATCTGGGTCCATATCCACAAAGTGTCTCAGAGGAGAAAATTGGTCGTATAAGTGCTGAGAATAAAGACATTTTACACTTATGGGTATAAATTAAAGCTATTTATGAAGTCTCTAGTCCCACCTAGTTGGCAGAAATTTATGACACCTCGTGAGCTGTCCTAAGTAGTTAAGAGTTAACAGCAGGTGTCCTAAGTAGTTAAGAGTTAACAGCAGGTGTCCTAAGTAGTTAAGAGTTAACAGCAGGTGTCCTAAGTAGTTATGAGTTAACAGCAGGTGTCCTAAGTAGTTAAGAGTTAACAGCAGGTGTCCTAAGTAGTTAAGAGTTAACAGCAGGTGTCCTAAGTAGTTAAGAGTTAACAGCAGGTGTCCTAAGTAGTTAAGAGTTAACAGCAGGTGTCTTGATAATACTATAGAATAATGCAGTGAGTCAGTGGTTTCTGCACAACATGTAATTGTTTTGGAGCAGATAAAAATCATGTTTTGATATTTGATATGATCAATACATTAATAATATATGTCTTGTGCTTTTGGCAATGATTTATGTGTAATAATTATGAATAACAAGTGATACCATGTATGCATAGCATTTTGTCTTCATTTTGGCAGATTAACTCAGGCTTATTCCCCAAGATTAACTCAGGTTTTCACCCAGTGGTTAAGGAGTTGGACTTGTGGCCTAAAGGTGGCTGGTTTGTATGTGTAAAATGTGCTATTTGCTAACTGCTAGGGTTGTGTGATGTCATATATTGACGGGCTGGAAGACGCACTCTGTCTTTTCTATTCTGAGGTTGTTTATAAACAATATCAGATATTAAGCAGATTTTTATAATGAATGTATACTAAGGTTGAGGTTTTGACTAGTGATTATTTACCTGGGATTCAATACCTGCTATAGTCACTTTTTTTTCTCTCCCAAAAGCAACACTGCCCTAATAGGAGATATACAGCTAACTAAAGTCATGAGAGATCATTTTAGAAAATCATGGGACATATAGTCTGTGGTTGCTGCTATTTTATGTCAATCATATTGCTGCTTGTAGCCTATAAGTGATGCTTCATGGTCCATCATATTGCTGCTTGTAGCCTATAAGTGATGCTTCGTGGTCATATGCTGCTTGTAGACTATAAGTGATGCTTCGTGGTCATATGCTGCCATCTATTGGACATGTTGCAATTAAAAGTTATTTATTTACAGACATTGGTGGGGCAGCTGAGAAATAAAGTGTATTTTTCTGGTTAATTCCTTAGATCAGTCTCTAACCTGCCCCATCTTTCACACGCCAATTGCTAGACTTTCACATAGAGGTTACTTGGTCACCCAGTTCAAACCACATTTGAAAAATAAAACACGTGGCTTGTTGATCAAGTGTTCTGCCTTGCAATAATAAATATAATAAAATAACAAAACAAAAACAGCAAAATGCTGAGACAGGTTTTGATTAACAAAATAATCAGTGCTATTTAGTACTATAATGGTATTTACTAACATAATATTATTACTAAAACAGTTTCTAAAATAATTTGGGTTACGGTTAATGTCCATTTTTCTAACTCAGTGAAACTGTGCAGCTTTCACTCAATCGGATGTCTACGAACGAACATTTCGATGCATATCAAATTACCCAGCAGCCATTTAGAAACAAGTCATCAAAAAAATGATGTTTCTTAATTTAAAACATTTCTTCTGGCTGTTTACCTTATCTTGAAAAAGAGGACAGGGACATTCGTTTTAGTTAGGTGGTATACGTTTTTCTGAAAATAAATATGGTTAACCATGACCAGAAACGATTTAAGGTTTAGCACTGTGGGTCACCACAACGTGTATCCATGCGAACAGTGATCACACTCACCAAGTAGCTGTAACCCTGTTGATAATAAGTAACCTGACATCAGCGTTCAATCTTAATTCCGGCAGGTGTCATTGATACAATAGTGAAGCCTCCATTGTGACGCAGAACAATGAGCTGGGAATAGAACGTTCAGAAGGTGAGTTGATTCCACGGAGCTCAATAGAACTAATAGGAGCTGGCAGGAAGAAGAATGACCTAAAATAAGACCTGTTTTGTAGCGATTACTATATAACATAACATAATATTGTTGATGGTGCACCGAAAATAATATTCAAAAGTTTGGTCCTTGGACACATAAGGGTTAAACACTAAAGTTTACCGTCCATCAGGTGAAGAGAGGAGGGGTTAAACACTAAAGTTACCGTCCATCTAGTGAAGAGAGGAGGGGTTAAACACTAAAGTTACCGTCCATCTAGTGAAGAGAGGAGGGGTTAAACACTAAAGTTACTGTCCATCTAGTGAAGAGAGGAGGGGTTAAACACTAAAGTTACCGTCCATCTAGTGAAGAGAGGAGGGGTTAAACACTAAAGTTACCGTCCATCTAGTGAAGAGAGGAGGGGTTAAACACTAAAGTTACCGTCCATCTAGTGAAGAGAGGAGGGGTTAAGAACGGAGCAGAAGAGACATGTTTGTTGTTTGCTGTAACTAATGGTCAACGTTGTATTGTATTGTATTGTATTGTAATGTATTGTATTGTATTGTATTGTATTGTATTGTATTGTATTGTATTGTAATGTATTGTATTGTATTGTAATGTAATGTATTGTATTGTATTGTATTGTATGTAATGTATTGTATTGTATTGTATTGTAATGTATGTAATGTATTGTAATGTAATGTAATGTATTGTAATGTATTGTATTGTATTGTATTGTATTGTATTGTATTGTATTGTATTGTATTGTAATGTATTGTATTGTATTGTAATTGTAATGTATTGTATTGTATTGTATTGTATTGTATTGTATTGTATTGTATTGTATTGTATTGTATTGTATTGTATTGTATTGTAATGTATTGTAATGTATTGTATTGTATTGTATTGTATTGTAATGTATGTATTGTAATGCCAGAGTTGACGTGGACCATCGTTCAAACAAAGAGATGCCTCCCTGACCACCAGTGTGTTTGGATATAATGAAGATCAATTCAGTGAAGAAGAACCTCTAGAGTTCTGACCAATATATATTCTATATATACTGTATACTCAGACACTTCCTAACCTCCTATAAAGGGTTCTATATATATTCTATATATACTGTATACTCAGACACTTCCTAACCTCCTATAAAGGGTTCTATATATATTCTATATATACTGTATACTCAGACACTTCCTTACCTCCTATAAAGGGTTCTATATATATTATATATATACTATATACTCAGACACTTCCTAACCTCCTATAAAGGGTTCTATATATATTCTATATATACTGTATACTCAGACACTTCCTAACCTCCTATAAAGGGTTCTATATATATTCTATATATACTGTATACTCAGACACTTTGTCACCTCCTTAGTATTTTGTATATATATTCTATTATACTTATTTGTCAGACACTTTGTCACGCCTTGGTCTTAGTATTTTGTGTTTTCTTTATTTATTTGGTCAGGCCAGGGTGTGACATGGGTTTATTTTGTGGTGTGTTTTTGTATTGGGGTTTTAGTAGGTATCGGGATTGTGGCTGAGTAGGGTTGTCTAGGAAAGTCTATGGTTGCCTGAGGAGGTTCTTAATCAGAGGCAGGTGATTATCGTTGTCTCTGATTGGGAACCATATTTAGGCAGCCATATTCTTTGAGTGTTTTGTGGGTCATTGTTCCTGTCTTTGTGTTTGCATCAGATAGGGCTGTTTCGGTTTTCACATTTCATTATTTTCTATTTTCTTCATGTATAGTTTTTTCCTTCATTAAAATATCATGAATCATCATCACGCTGCATTTTGGTCCGACTCTCCTTCACCACAAGAGAACCGTTACACACTTCCTAACCTCCTATAAAGGGTTCTATATATATTCTATATATACTGTATACTCTGACACTTCCTAACCTCCTATAAAGGGTTCTATATATATTATATATATACTGTATACTCTGACACTTCCTAACCTCCTATAAAGGGTTCTATATATATTATATATATATTGTATACTCAGACAGGCTAACCTCCTATAAAGGGTTCTATATATATTCTATATATACTGTATACTCAGACACTTCCTAATCTCCTATAAAGGGTTCTATATATATTCTATATATACTGTATACTCAGACACTTCCTAACCTCCTATAAAGGGTTCTATATATATTCTATATATACTGTATACTCAGACACTTCCTAACCTCCTATAAAGGGTTCTATATATATTCTATATATACTGTATACTCAGACACTTCCTAACCTCCTATAAAGGGTTCTATATAGAACTTCAGTGGTTCTGTATATTGTAGGAAGATAGAACCCTTTCTGGTTTCAACAGGAGTGAAGAGTGTGTTGATATAACGGATATATTGTCAGAATTCAGCTTGTAACAACGATCAGAATAAACACTATAAAGTTTTGCTGCCAACATATTAGATAATAATTAAGAGGCTCAATGATTGTGTCATGCTAACATTTTATAGAGGTGTGTGTGTGTGTGTGTGTGTGTGTGTGTGTGTGTGTGTGTGTGTGTGTGTGTGTGTATATGTGTATGTATGTGTGTGTGTGTGTGTGTGTGTGTGTGTGCTGGTGAGACAACCACATATCACAGTCTAATATACAGGATACAAACATTCCATTCCAGCTATATAGCGTTTTGAAAAACAAAAATTCATACACAAAAATCCATGAATTAAAATCTTAGAACAACAATATTTTACAGACAAGGTTCCCCTGAGCAATACTGTCTGATAAATAACAAATGTGAAAAAATGGTGGAAACACGTTTTAGAAACAAACAACATTGTAATCTCACCTCTTAGCTTTGGTGTCATGTTCCCCAGAGAGTCTCGTTTTAGAGAACTGACCCAACTAAACAGAGATCCAGCATGTTGGTTGTGGTTAACACAGTGACAACTAAACAGAGATCCAGCATGTTGGTTGTGGTTAACACAGTGTCAACTAAACAGAGATCCAACATGTTGGTTGTGGTTAACACAGTGACAACTAAACAGAGATCCAACATGTTGGTTGTGGTTAACACAGTGACAACTAACCAGAGATCCAACATGTTGGTTCTGGTTAACACAATGACAACTAAACAGAGATCCAACATGTTGGTTGTGGTTAACACAGTGACAACTAAACAGAGATCCAACATCTGGTTTGAATGACAACTAAACAGACCAACATCTATGTTTGAATGTCACACCCAGACTATACAGACTATCTATGTTTGAAAGAGTACATCAGACCATACGACACCCAGACTATACTCTATGTTTGAAAGAGTACATCAGACCATACGACACCCAGACTATACTCTATGTTTGAAAGAGAACATCAGACCATATGACACCCAGGCTATACTCTTCCATGGAGGGGCTCAGCCCTGTTATGTTAGTGATAAGGTCCTTCCATGGAGGGGCTCAGCCCTGTTATGTTTGTGATAAGGTCCTTCCATGGAGGCCCTGTTATGTTAGTGATAAGGTCCTTCCATGGAGGGGCTCAGCCCTGTTATGTTAGTGATAGGGTCCTTCCATGGAGGGGCTCAGCCCTGTTATGTTAGTGATAGGGTCATTCCATGGAGGCCCTGTTATGTTTGTGATAAGGTCCTTCCATGGAGGGGCTCAGCCCTGTTATGTTTGTGATAAGGTCCTTCCATGGAGGGGCTCAGCCCTGTTATGTTAGTGATAGGGTCCTTCCATGGAGGGGCTCAGCCCTGTTATGTTTGTGATAGGGTCCTTCCATGGAGGGGCTCAGCCCTGTTATGTTTGTGATAAGGTCCTTCCATGGAGGGGCTCAGCCCTGTTATGTTAGTGATAGGGTCCTTCCATGGAGGGGCTCAGCCCTGTTATGTTTGTGATAGGGTCCTTCCATGGAGGGGCTCAGCCCTGTTATGTTTGTGATAAGGTCCTTCCATGGAGGGGCTCAGCCCTGTTATGTTAGTGATAGGGTCCTTCCATGGAGGGGCTCAGCCCTGTTATGTTAGTGATAAGGTCCTTCCATGGAGGGACTCAGCCCTGTTATGTTAGTGATAAGGTCCTTCCATGGAGGGGCTCAGCCCTGTTATGTTAGTGATAAGGTCCTTCCATGGAGGGGCTCAGCCCTGTTATGTTAGTGATAAGGTCCTTCCATGGAGGGGCTCAGCCCTGTTATGTTAGTGATAAGGTCCTTCCATGGAGGGGCTCAGCCCTGTTATGTTAGTGATAAGGTCCTTTCCATGGAGGGGCTCAGCCCTGTTATGTTAGTGATGGGGTCCTTCCATGGAGGGCCTGTTATGTTAGTGATAAGGTCCTTCCATGGAGGGGCTCAGCCCTGTTATGTTAGTGATAAGGTCTTTCCATGGAGGGGCTCAGCCCTGTTATGTTAGTGATGGGGTCCTTCCATGGAGGGCCTGTTATGTTAGTGATAAGGTCCTTCCATGGAGGGGCTCAGCCCTGTTATGTTTGTGATAAGGTCCTTCCATGGAGGGGCTCAGCCCTGTTATGTTAGTGATAGGGTCCTTCCATGGAGGGGCTCAGCCCTGTTATGTTTGTGATAGGGTCCTTCCATGGAGGGGCTCAGCCCTGTTATGTTTGTGATAAGGTCCTTCCATGGAGGGGCTCAGCCCTGTTATGTTAGTGATAGGGTCCTTCCATGGAGGGGCTCAGCCCTGTTATGTTTGTGATAGGGTCCTTCCATGGAGGGGCTCAGCCCTGTTATGTTTGTGATAAGGTCCTTCCATGGAGGGGCTCAGCCCTGTTATGTTAGTGATAGGGTCCTTCCATGGAGGGGCTCAGCCCTGTTATGTTAGTGATAAGGTCCTTCCATGGAGGGACTCAGCCCTGTTATGTTAGTGATAAGGTCCTTCCATGGAGGGGCTCAGCCCTGTTATGTTAGTGATAAGGTCCTTCCATGGAGGGGCTCAGCCCTGTTATGTTAGTGATAAGGTCCTTCCATGGAGGGGCTCAGCCCTGTTATGTTAGTGATAAGGTCCTACCATGGAGGGGCTCAGCCCTGTTATGTTAGTGATAAGGTCTTTCCATGGAGGGGCTCAGCCCTGTTATGTTAGTGATGGGGTCCTTCCATGGAGGGCCTGTTATGTTAGTGATAAGGTCCTTCCATGGAGGGGCTCAGCCCTGTTATGTTTGTGATAAGGTCCTTCCATGGAGGGGCTCAGCCCTGTTATGTTTGTGATAAGGTCCTTCCATGGAGGGGCTCAGCCCTGTTATGTTAGTGATAAGGTCCTTCCATGGAGGGGCTCAGCCCTGTTATGTTAGTGATAAGGTCCTTCCATGGAGGGGCTCAGTTTTGCTACTTTGTATTAAATTGTATATTGAATTCACAAGTTATTTTAAGAGTGTTATATTTCTGAGTCGATTCTCCACGACAATACACAGAAGATCTCAGATAAACATAGAATCACATGGTTTATCAGTCTCTCTGTGACCACAGATGAATTCAGAACAAAGTTGACAATGTCTTTGCAATTGACAGAAACAAGCAGCATAAAAGGATGCTTCACAACGGAAACTGCATTAAAATATAAACAGCTATAGTCCAATTTCAATCAAATTGAAAAACATTTTATGTTCAATATATTGACTTATATTTTGCTACTTGTAGACTACTGTCTATAATTTGTCTCAATATATTTCATGATGTGAAGCCTTCCATGAACACAATTATGTGCCAAATCTGGTGTGCATTTTTATTGGATAAACATTAGAATAGGCTGAGTAGATATTTGCAGCAATAGGTGATAGTGTTTCTCGAGGAGCTGATCCATCATCAGTATTGTGCAATAATGATAATGGTGAGGAAATATTTGAATTGAGAAACTGATCCGAGAGCAGTGTTCCCTTTCTTTCCATCATATCAGTATCGATACATGCTCAACCAGACGTGAAACCTTGTCGTGCTGCTGATCCCTTTCTACTGGTCTGCCTGAGGCAATGGAACCCTGACCTGTTCACCGGACATGCTATCTTGTCCCGAACATGCTGTTTTGTCTCTCTCTCTTTCTCTCTCTCTCTCTCTCTCACTCTCTCTTACACTCTCTCTCTCTCTCTCTCTCTCTCACTCTCTCTCTCTCTCTCTCTCTCCCTCACTCTCTCTCTCTCTCTCACTCTCTCTCACTCTCTCTTACACTCTCTCTCTCATTCTCTCTCACACTCTTGCACTCTCTCACTCTCTCTCTCACGCTCTCTCACTTTCTCTCTCTCACACTCTCTCACTCACACCTGCTGTCTCGACCTCTGAATTCTCGGCTATGAAAAGCAACCTGACATTTACTCCTGAGTTGCTGACCTGTTGACCGTCTATAACCACTGTGATTATAATTTGTCCCTGCTGGTCATCTATGAACATCTTGAAGAACGATCTGGCCTTAATGGCCATGTACTCTCATTATCTCCCCCCAGCACAGGCAGAAGAGGACTGGCCACCCCTCAGAGCCTGTTTCTTCTGGTCTACCCAGTACAGCCAGTAGAGGACTGGTCACCCCTCAGAGCCTGGTTCCACTCTACCCAGTACAGCCAGAAGAGGACTGGCCACCCTCAGAGCCTGGTTCCTCTCTACTCTGTACAGCCAGAAGAGGACTGGCCACCCCTCGTAGCCTGGTTCCTCTCTACCCAGCACAGCCAGAAGAGGACTAGCCACCCCTCAGAGCCTGGTTCCTCTCTACTCAGTACAGCCAGAAGAGGACTGGCCACCCCTCATAGCCTGGTTCCTCTCTACCCAGTACAGCCAGAAGAGGACTGGCCACCCCTAGGAGCCTGGTTCCTTTCAAGGTTTCTTCCTAGGTTCCTGCCTTTCTAGGGAGTTTTTCCTAGCCGTGCTTCAACATCTGAACACACAGTGAGGGAGGGAATGTTGTGTTTGTTTAATATTGTTTTAGGGCTATGGAAATGGACAAAAGGATTAGCCTATGGATTATGAAAACAACAACAATAAATGGGAAAATGGGAGAAGAGAAATGACTAGAGACAGTGTTGTTTAACTCACTGACCAGGACCCATGAGTTCTTCTTACCTTTGTTCAGTAGAAAAGTCTCCCTTTCTAAAGTATAGAGGTTGACTCATAGACCCGTCACTCTTCATGGACACACAGCTGGGAACAGGGGAGGCTGGTCTCTCCTGCTTGATTGGTCTTCAACACAACAGAGACAAACATTACATCTCTCATCTACTCTGAGCTCAGATGGGGAAACAGAAGAAGAGTTTCATTCCAAAACACTATATATCACTTTTTAGAAAAGTTTGTAAATTAGCTTTTATTTCTGAAAGACAATTTGAAAGAGATTGGTGTGTTTTTTCACTATCTAATCATAGCATGGGGTTGTTCAATGACAGACAAGTATTTGATTAAAATATATCACTTCATGGTTTCATTTCAGAGAAACAATCACGTTTTTTTTTGCAAAATGCTATATATCTGCTTCACTCTCAGAGGAATCAGTAGTACTGCTGGTTTTATACAGTAATAATATATATCTGCCTCACTCTCAGAGAAATCAGTAGTAATAATATATATCTGCTAGGTTTTATTTTACAGAGAAATCAGTAATAATATATATCTGCCTCACTCTCAGAGAAATCATAGTACAGGTTTTAACAGTAATAATATATATCTGTCTGCAGAGAAATCAGTAGTACTGCTAGGTTTTACACAGTAATAATATATATCTGCCTCACTCTCAGAGAAATCAGTAGTACTGCTAGGTTTTATACCAGTACTGAGTCAATGTGCAGGGTACCAGGTAGTTGAGGTAATAATGAGACTATAAGGAGTACCAGTACTGAGTCAATGTGCAGGGTACCAGGTAGTTGAGGTAATAATGAGACTATAAGGAGAACCAGTACTGAGTCAATGTGCAGGGTACCAGGTAGTTGAGGTAATAATGAGACTATAAGGAGTACCAGTACTGAGTCAATGTGCAGGGTACCAGGTAGTTGAGGTAATAAAGAGGCTATAAGGAGTACCAGTACTGAGTCAATGAGCAGGGTACCAGGTAGTTGAGGTAGTTGAGGTAATATGTACATGTAGGTCGGGGTAAAAGTGAGTAGGCAATCAGGATAGAGATTACATCTCCTCATCCAGGGAGTACACACACACACACACAGGGGTTGAATGTTGTGTTTGTTTAATATTGTTTTAGGACTATGAAAATGGACAAAAGGATGAGCCTATGGATTATGAAAACAACAACAATAAATGGGAAAATGGGAGGAGAAATGACTAGAGACAGTGTTGTTTAACTCACTGACCAGGACCCATGAGTTCTTCTTACCTTTGTTCAGTAGAAAAGTCTCCCTCTCTAAAGTTTATAAGTCTAAACTAAATGAAAAATTCTGCTTTGAACGTTGATTAACTTGTAACCAGAGTATTTCTGTATTTTCAATTTGGCGCTCTGCAATTTGGCACTAGCCTCCCACCTCCCATAAGAAGTTAAAGAGCTTGGTGGGTTTTTCATTCTCTAATCAAGGCATGGGATTGTTCAATGACAAACATGCATTTCTTTAAAATCACTTGATGGTTTCATTTCAGAGGGACAAATAATAATGTTTTTCCCACAAAATGCTATTCATCTGCCTCACTCTCAAATGTGACCAACCGGCTGAATGTTGTCTTATGTGGCAAAACTTGAAATTGTGTTTTTAATTGGATAAAAGTACAGACTCAGTGTTAGAAAACTAAATATCATACACTACAGTTGAGGAACAATGGGAAAGTAATTATGTTTTGAAAGATGATAAACTTTGAGAAAATGTCCTTTGAATGTTTTGGTACCTACTGGAGAGCTCTTCTCTGTCTACAGGGCTGCTACTTTGGCAGATAATGTCACCCATCTAAATAAATAATTTTTAATACATTTAACTCTTTAACTCTATTTAACTGTATGGTGTTTATGGTTTATGTCAGTTTCAATGTTTGTTACACTATAAATGGTTATTTAATGGTTGTAAGTGGTCAAATGAACCAGAACATTTTGTATTTTACAATTCTACTAATTATTCTAATTCTTCTACTAATTCTACTACTTTAGTAAGGAATTACACATTTTTCAGTAGTATTGCAGTTTCTAAAAAGTTCAGCATAATTCCACAAATGACATTAGTTGTCTAATTCCAGTAGATGGCAGCATAAGAACACAAATCACCACGATAGTTTTCTCCCTGGATACACCACCATTTGGCTCTATATTTTCAATAAATATTTAGCAATTAAAAGTTATTAATTCACATACAGATATTGGTGAGGCAGCTGAGAAATAAAGTGTATTTTTCGAATTCCTTAGATCAGTCTCTAACCTGCCCTACCTATCCCATTCCAGTTGCTAGACTTTCACATAGAGGTTTCCAGGTCACCCAGTTCAAACCACATTTGAAAAATAAAACACGTGGCTTGTTGATCAAGTGTTCAGCCTTGCAATAATAAATATAATAAAATAACAAAACAAAAACAGCAAAATGCTGAGACAGGTTTTGATTAACAAAATAATCAGTGCTATTTAGTACTATAATGGTATTTACTAACATAATATTATTACTAAAACAGTTTCTAAAATAATTAGGGTTAAGGTTAATGCTAAAATAGGTAATACGTAGGGATAGATGCTGATGTAAAAAGGGGTTTAAAATGCATTTGATTGATTGTTAGGTTCAGGGTTTTTAAGGTAAAAACAGTATGGGTTTATAGGTCTCTTGCTCCTCCCTGTGGCCTTCTGTGGGTACTACATAACTCATTCACGACACCTGATAGGCTCATAATCTGAGGTAGCAACTGCGTCAGATCTACAAATCAATGAGCTAGACCTGTCCATTTGTCTTCTAACTCAGTGAAACTGCGCAGCATTCATTCAATCCGATGCCTACGAACGAACATTTTGATGCGTTTCAATTTACCCAGCAGCCATTTAGAAACATCAAGTCATCAAAACAAAGTGTTGTTTCTGAATTTAAAACACAAAAATGTCTTCTGGCTGTTTAAATCGGCCACGTCTTGAAAAAGAGAACAGGGACATGCGTTTTAGTTAGGTGTTTTAGTTTTCTTTTTCTGAAAACAAATATGGTTAACCATGACCAGAAAATGTTTTCCTGCAGTACCTCCACAGACCCCGGATTGAGAACCCTATATTAGTTAAAAATCTGAGAACAGTAATATTAAAGGTACCCATAACAACCATTTCTGACTAAAAAACAAATGTGAACATTTTGGAAACATTTTATGTTATCAAAAATTGTCATCTCACCTCTTAGCTTTGGTGTCATGTTCCCCAGAGAGACTCATTTTAGAGGCAGGGCCCCCCTCCTCTCTCTCCCCAGAGAGACTCATTTTAGAGGCAGGGCCCCCCTCCTTTCTCTCCCCAGAGAGACTCATTTTAGAGCACTGACCCCTAAACAGAGATCCAAAATGTTGTTTGTGGTTAACACAGTAATTATTTAATGTTAATTGTTATCATTTATTAATTATCTCTTATAAAACATTTACTAACAGACACAGAAACAATCAGATGATTTAATGCAATCACATGAAAACGTAGTTGTGACATTTCATCTCCATGGTAACTGTCTGTAATAATAATAAGTCACTGTTTGTTAAGGTAGTTATAGACAGTACAGCAACAATAATAATAATAAGTCACAGTTTGTTAAGGTAGTTATAGACAGTACAGCAACAACAATAATAATAATAATAAGTCACTGTTTGTTAAGGTAGTTATAGACAGTACAGCAACAATAATAATAATAATAATAATAATAAGTCACTGTTTGTTAAGGTAGTTATAGACAGTACAGCAACAATAATAATAATAATAATAATAATAATAATAATAATAATAATAATAATAATAATAATAATAATAAGTCACTGTTTGTTAAGGTAGTTATAGACAGTACAGCAACAATAATAATAATAATAATAAGTCACTGTTTGTTAAGGTAGTTATAGACAGTACAGCAACAACAATAATAATAATAATAATAAGTCACTGTTTGTTAAGGTAGTTATAGACAGTACAGCAACAATAATAATAATAATAATAATAATAATAATAATAAGTCACTGTTTGTTAAGGTAGTTATAGACAGTACAGCAACAATAATAATAATAATAAGTCACTGTTTGTTAAGGTAGTTATAGACAGTACAGCAATAATAATAATAAGTCACTGTTTGTTAAGGTAGTTATAGACAGTACAGCAACAATAATAATAATAATAATAATAATAATAATAATAATAATAAGTCACTGTTTGTTAAGGTAGTTATAGACAGTACAGCAACACAAGGCCATGTCTCACACTTATTTGGATTAATCAAAAGTGGCTTTTTATTGTCTTTCAATCTGTTATTTTCTAAACGTATCTGAGAATGTAGACAGAAGGGCTAAAACGGACATTATTGATCTGAGGGGGGAAATCATTGATTTCAGTTTCAACTGTTCTGCCTTATTATTATTCAACCATACTGGTCATTTATGAACATTTGAACATCTTGGCCATGTTCTGTTATAATCTCCACCCGGCACAGCCAGAAGAGGACTGGCCACCCCACATAGCCTGGTTCCTCTCTAGGTTTTTTCCTAGGTTTTGGCCTTTCTAGGGAGTTTTTCCTAGCCACCGTGCTTCTTCACCTGCATTGCTTGCTGTTTGAGGTTTTATGCTGGGTTTCTGTACAGCACTTTGAGATATCAGCTGATGTACGAAGGGCTATATAAATACATTTGATTTGATTTGATTGATCCATTCAGAAAGGTTTTTTGCAACAAGTGAGAGATTTTATATTATGTAAAGTAGGCTAGGTTATAATGTATAGTAGAGGGTTGTTAGTGATATGTAGATGTTATATTATGTAAAGTAGACTAGGTTATAATGTATAGTAGTGGGGTTGTTAGTGATATGTAGATGTTATATTATGTAAAGTAGACTAGGTTATAATGTATAGTAGTGGGGTTGTTAGTGATATGTAGATGTTATATTATGTAAAGTAGACTAGGTTATAATGTATAGTAGTGGGGTTGTTAGTGATATGTAGATTTTATATTATGTAAAGTAGACTAGGTTATAATGTATAGTAGTGGGGTTGTTAGTGATATGTAGATTTTATATTATGTAAAGTAGACTAGGTTATAATGTATAGTAGTGGGGTTGTTAGTGATATGTAGATTTTATATTATGTAAAGTAGACTAGGTTATAATGTATACTAGCAGTTTGTTAGTGATATGCAGATGAAAGTCTATACCTCAGATATAGCATACATGTCATCGATGACCAGCCTAAACCTGTTCAGATCAGTTCACATAATGTTATAGTCCTACCAGTAGCAGGACAGAGAATCTACACTGTATATGCAAACATATGTGGACACCCCTTCAAATTAGTGGATTCTATTTCAGCCACACCAGTTGCTGACAGGTGTATAAAGTCGGACAGCCAGCCATGCAATCTCCATAAACAAACATTGGCAGTAGAATGACCTAACTGAAGATCTCAGTGCCTTTCAACGTGGCACCGTCATAGGATGCCACCTTTCCAACATGTCAGTTTGTCAAATATCTGCCCTGCTAGAGCTGCCCCGGTCAACTGTAAGTGCTATTATTGTGAAGTGGAAACGCCTCGGAGCAACAACGGCTCAACAGTGAAGTGGTAGGCCACTCAAGCTCAGAGGACTGGCTCGCCAAGTGTGGAAGCACATAAAAATGATCTGTCCTCGGTTGCAACACTCACTACCGAGTTCCAAACTGCAATGTCAGCAAAATAACTGTTCATCGGGAGCTTCATGAAATGGATTTCCATGGCCAAGCAGCCGCACACAAGATCACCTTGCGCAATGCCAAGCATCGGCTTGAGTGGTGTAGAGCTCGCTGCCATTGGACTCTGGAGCAGTGGAATCTGGGTTTGGTGGATGCCAGGAAAACGCTTCCTGTCCGAATGCATTGTGCCAACTGTAAAGTTTGGTGGCGGAGGAAAAATAGTCTTGGGCAGTTTGGGGAAGGCCCTTTCCAGTTTCAGCATGACAATATCCCCGTGCACAAAGCGAGGTCCATACAGTAATGGCTTGTCGAGATCGGTGTGGAAGAACTTGACTGGCCTGCACAGAGCCCTGACCTCAACTCCATTGAACACCTTTGGGATGAATTGGAATGCCGACTGCGAGCCAGGCCCAATCACCCAACATCAGTGCCCGACCTCCCTAATGCTCTTGTGGCTGAACGGAAGCAAGTCCCCGCAGCAATGTTCCAACATCTAGTGGAAAGTCTTCCCAGAAGAGTGGAGGCTGTTATAGCAGCAAAGGGGGGACCAACTCCATAGGAATGCCTATGATTTTGGAATGAGATGTTCGACTAGCAAGTGTCCACATACTTTTGGTCATGTAGTGTATATCACCTAATCTAATCTAAATCAAATCAAATGTTATTGGTCACAATGTCAGAGCGGCATAGACTAAAATACAGTAGAATAGTATAGAATACAGTATATACATATGATATGAGTAATACATAGACTAAGATACAGTAGAATAGAATAGAGTATATACATATGAGATGAGTAATACATAGACTAAGATACAGTAGAATAGTATACAGTATATACATATGAGATGAGTAATGCATAGACTAAGATACAGTAGAATAGAATAGAGTATATACATATGAGATGAGTAATGCATAGACTAAGATACAGTAGAATAGTATAGAATACAGTATATACATATGAGATTAGTAATGAATAGACTAAGATACAGTAGAATAGATTACAGTATATACATATGAGATGAGTAATGCATAGACTAAGATACAGTAGAATAGATTACAGTATATACATATGAGATGAGTAATGCATAGACTAAGATACAGTAGAATAGAATTTCCTTCAAATCAACACATTTATCTGTCTTCTAATGCAGTGGTGTAAAGTACTTCAGTAAAATACTTTAAAGTACTACTTCAGTAGTTTTTTGGGGGAATCTGTACTTTACTATTTATATTTTTGAACAACTTTTACTTTTACTTTCACTTCACTACATTCATAAATAGAATGATGTACTTTTTACTCCGTATATTTTCCCTGACAGCCAAAGGTACTCATTACATTTTGAATGCTTAGCAGGACAGAAAATTGTCCAATTTGCACAATTATCAACAGAACATCGCTGGTCATCCCTAATGCCTCTGATCTGGAGGACTCACTAAACACAAATGCTTTGTTTTTAAATGGTGTCTGAGTGTTGGAGTGTGACCCTGGCTATCCATAAATTAAAATAACAAGAACATTGTGCAGTCTGGTTTTCTTAATATAAGGAGTTTTCAATTATTACAACTTTACTTTTACTTTTGATATTTAATTATATTTAAAACCAAATACTTCTAGACTTTTCCTGAAGTAGTATTTTACTGGGTGACTTTCACTTTTACTTGAGTCATTTTCTATTAAGGAATCTTTACTTTTACTCCAGTTTGAGAACTGAGTTCTGTTTCCACCACTGTTCTAACGTTCCATATGAGACACAGTTTCAACAGACATTCTGGAACTGAGTTCTGTTTCCACCACTGTTCTAACGTTCCATATGAGACACAGTTTCAACAGACATTCTGGAACTGAGTTCTGTTTCCACCACTGTTCTAACGTTCCATGTGAGACACAGTTTCAACAGACATTCTGGAACTGAGTTCTGTTTCCACCACTGTTCTAACGTTCCATATGAGACACAGTTTCAACAGACATTCTGGAACTGAGTTCTGTTTCCACCACTGTTCTAACGTTCCATATGAGACACAGTTTCAACAGACATTCTGGAACTGAGTTCTGTTTCCACCACTGTTCTAACGTTCCATATGAGACACAGTTTCAACAGACATTCTGGAACTGCGTCAGCTACAAAATTACTTTCCATTTCATATCAGGAAATAAATTAACGGTCACTGGGGGAATTAGTTGTGCATTGCCCGGCTCCCCGGGGGAGCAGAGTTTAAGCATTTTAGACCATTCCATTGGTCCATAAATTATATGTCCACTCAACTGTAGCACCGGGCCATGCAAAACGATACTCCCACTGTCGCGCAGGGCACTGAGACACTGAGTTCTAAACCCAGACGCGTTTCTTCAAGACATCTCTCTTACATTATTTTTGATAAACATTAATTTACTCGAAACCAAGTTTAGCTGTGTTTTTTTCTCCAAGATGTGAGTTACTGTAGGACTTTAATAATTGTAAGCAGTCCTACAAACCCAAAGGGTTTTCATTTGAGAATGTTCATTTGTATGCCTCGAATATTAAATTATTTTAAAATATGTGATGATTAGTTGAATCAGGAGTGTAAGTGCTGGTAAGAACAAAAGGATTCAGAAACCCTGAGATAAACATAAAATCATATAATTGAAAAGCTCTTCCACCATCTTTACCAGACGTTTTACTGATAACATGTCGGCCTACTGATTAGTTTACACTTTGAAATCTGCTGTCTGTCAGCAACTCAGCTCAAGTAGCAGTTCTACTAAATAGTAATATCTCATTCCAGGTATTAATTATCTTATTCTGTCCATTAGAATAGATTATTGTTCAGAAATACTTACTTTATTTTTCAATAATCTCCATATAGTCTTTTCTGCTCTGTCGTCTCAAAATGGATCCTGAACAAAAGAACAACTTTACTTTCAGTTTCAGCTCAGCCGCCTCCCCACCCTGATAATAAAGTGTTGTATTGGTATCTTCCACTAGATGGCAGTAAACACCTGCTGTAACTAGACTTTACAACTATGTGTTCTGTTTCATAAAGGCAGTGTCCCAGAAGAGGAGCGTTGCTCTAGGATCAGCTCCTCCTGTCCATCTAATCTGATTCATTATGATCTAGGATCAGGTCCACCTCTCCATCTAATCTGATTCATTACTATCTAGGATCAGCTCCCCCTCTCCATCTAATCTGATTCATTATGATCTAGGATCAGGTCTCCCCCTCTCCATGTAATCTGATTCATTGTGATCTAGGATCAGGTCCCCCTCTCCATGTAATCTGATTCATTATGATGTAGGATCAGGTCCCCCCTCTCCATGTAATCTGATTAATTATGATCTAGGATCAGGTCCCCCCTCTCCATGTAATCTGATTCATTATGATCTAGGATCAGGTCTCCCTCTCCATGTAATCTGATTCATTATGATCTAGGATCAGGTCCCCCCTCTCCATGTAATCTGATTCATTATGATCTAGGATCAGCTCCCCCTGTCCATCTAATCTGATTCATTATGATCTAGGATCAGGTCCACCTCTCCATCTAATCTGATTCATTATGATCTAGGATCAGGTCCCCCTCTCCATGTAATCTGATTAATTATGATCTAGGATCAGGTCCCCCCTCTCCATTTAATCTGATTAATTATGATCTAGGATCAGGTCCCCCCTCTCCATGTAATCTGATTCATTATGATCTAGGATCAGGTCTCCCTCTCCATGTAATCTGATTCATTATGATCTAGGATCAGGTCCCCCCTCTCCATGTAATCTGATTCATTATGATCTAGGATCAGGTCCCCCTCTCCATGTAATCTGATTCATTATCATCTAGGATCAGATCCCTCCTCTCCATGTAATCTGATTCATTATGATCTAGGATCAGGTCCTCCTCTCCATCTAATCTGGTTCATTATGATCTAGGATCAGGTCCCCCTCTCCATCTAATCTGATTCATTATGATCTAGGATCAGGTCCTCCCTCTCCATGTAATCTGATTCATTATGATCTAGGATCAGGTCCCCCTCTCCATGTAATCTGATTCATTATGATCTAGGATCAGGTCCCCCTCTCCATGTAATCTGATTCATTATGATCTAGGATCAGGTCCCCCCTCTCCATGTAATCTGATTCATTATGATCTAGGATCAGGTCCCCCACTACTGGATCAGAGCGTCTGCTAAATGACTCACTACTGGATCAGAGGGTCTGCTAAATGACTCACTACTGGATCAGAGCGTCTGCTAAATGACTCACTACTGGATCAGAGCGTCTGCTAAATGACTCACTACTGGATCAGAGCGTCTGCTAAATGACTCACTACTGGATCGGACCGTCTACTAAATGACTCATTACTGGATCGGAGCGTCTGCTAAATGACTCACTACTGGATCAGAGTGTCTGCTAAATGACTCACTACTGGATCAGAGCGTCTGCTAAATGACTCACTGCTGGATCAAACCGTCTGCTAAATGACTACAATGTAAATGTAAATGATGCAGCCACCACTATGCTTCAACATATGGAGAATGGCAGTCAGTAAGGGGTTGTATTGGATTTGGCCCAAACAGCCACCACTATGCTTCAACATATGGAGAATGGCAGTCAGTAAGGGGTTGTATTGGATTTGCCCCAAACAGCGACCACTATGCTTCAACATATGGAGACTGGCAGTCAGTAAGGGGTTGTATTGGATTTGCCCCAAACATAACACTTTGTATTCAGGACAAAAAGTTCTGGATAAGAGCGTCTGCTAAATGACTTAAATGTAAATGTAGTATTGAGGAGTAACTATACTGTTGTTGATCCATCCTCAGTGTTCTCCTATCACAGCCATTAAACTCTGTCAGTTAGGTTAGTATTGAGGAGTAACTATAATGTTGTTGATCCATCCTCAGTGTTCTCCTATCACAGCCATTAAACTCTGTCAGTTAGGTTAGTATTGAGGAGTAACTATAATGTTGTTGATCCATCCTCAGTGTTCTCCTATCACAGCCATTAAACTCTGTCAGTGAGGTTAGTATTGAGGAGTAACTATAATGTTGTTGATCCATCCTCAGTGTTCTCCTATCACAGCCATTAAACTCTGTCAGTGAGGTTAGTATTGAGGAGTGACTATACTGTTGTTGATCCATCCTCAGGTTTCTCCAATCACAGCCATTAAACTCTGTAACTGTTTTTAAGTCACCATTGGCCTCATGCTGAAATCAATGAGAGGTTTCCTTCCTCTCTGGCAACTAAGTTAGGAAGACGCCTGTATCTTTGTAGTGACTGGGTGTATTGATTCACCATCCAAAGTGTAATTAATAACAACTTCACCAGGCTCAAAGGCAAATTCAATGTCTGCTTTTGTTTTTCCCATCTACCAATAAGTGCCCTTCTTTGTGAGGCATGGAGATGGAGATAGGAATTTGGACTTGTGGTTTTACTTAATTCTCCGTACTGGCTAATGATTATAAAACTGATTCTGAACTAATCATTAATTCATACATTGTGCCCCTGACCTGAGAGGATGGAAGTTCAATATGTAGCTAGATGTAGACGGCTAATGTTTAATAGTTAACTAGCGAACGTTGCGAACCAAGCTTTTTAGCCAAGTAGCCGAGGACATAAAATAAAGGTATGTACAGTATGTATTACCTCTCTTATCCTGCCTCATTTGCACATGCTGTATATAGATCTACTGTATGTATTACCTCTCTTATCCTGCCTCATTTGCACATGCTGTATATAGATCTACTGTATTTATTACCTCTCTTATCCTGCCTCATTTACACATGCTGTATATAGATCTACTGTATTTATTACCTCTCTTATCCTGCCTCATTTGCACATGCTGTATATAGATCTACAGTATTTATTACCTCTCTTATCCTGCCTCATTTACACATGCTGTATATAGATCTACAGTATTTATTACCTCTCTTATCCTGCCTCATTTACACATGCTGTATATAGATCTACTGTATTTATTACCTCTCTTATCCTGCCTCATTTACACATGCTGTATATAGATCTACTGTATTTATAACCTCTCTCATCCTGCCTCATTTACACATGCTGTATATAGATCTACTGTATTTATTACCTCTCTCATCCTGCCTCATTTACACATGCTGTATATAGATCTACTGTATTTATAACCTCTCTCATCCTGCCTCATTTACACATGCTGTATATAGATCTACTGTATTTATTACCTCTCTCATCCTGCCTCATTTACACATGCTGTATATAGATCTACAGTATTTATTACCTCTCTTATCCTGCCTCATTTACACATGCTGTATATAGATCTACTGTATTTATTACCTCTCTTATCCTGCCTCATTTACACATGCTGTATATAGATCTACTGTATTTATAACCTCTCTCATCCTGCCTCATTTACACATGCTGTATATAGATCTACTGTATTTATTACCTCTCTTATCCTGCCTCATTTACACATGCTGTATATAGATCTACTGTATTTATTACCTCTGTTGGTTTATTCTCATCCTGCCTCATTTACACATGCTGTATATAGATCTACTGTATTATTGCTTGTATGTTGCCTTCCATGTTAACTCTGTGTTGTTGTCTGTGATCTAACTGCTTTTTATCTTGGCCTCTAAATGAAACTGTTCTCAACTAGCCTACCTGGTTAAATAAAGGTGTTCTCAACTAGCCTACCTGGTTAAATAAAGGTGTTCTCAACTAGCCTACCTGGTTAAATAAAGGTGTAAAAAATATAACAAATGAAACAGTATGACAGGGTGATAGACCGTTTTGTTCTTCTGGAATTTCGTTGCTGAAGAGAATCTCTTCTGTCACTCTGTTTTGGTCCATGCAGGTGACTGTGACAGGGTGCCATCTCTTCTCTCACTCTGTTTTGGTTCATGCAGGTGACTGTGACAGGGTGCCATCTCTTCTCTCACTCTGTTTTGTTCATGCAGGTGGCTGTGACAGGGTGCTATCTCTTCTCTCACTCTGTTTTGGTTCATGCAGGTGACTGTGACAGGGTGCTATCTCTTCTGTCACTCTGTTTTGGTTCATGCAGGTGACTGTGACAGGGTGCCATCTCTTCTCTCACTCTGTTTTGGTTCATGCAGGTGACAGGGTGCCATCTCTTCTCTCACTGTGTTTTGGTTCATGCAGGTGACTGTGACAGGGTGCTATCTCTTCTCTCAACTGTTTTGGTTCATGCAGGTGACTGTGACAGGGTGCTATCTCTTCTCTCACTCTGTTTTGGTTCATGCAGGTGACTGTGACAGGGTGCTATCTCTTCTGTCACTCTGTTTTGGTTCATGCAGGTGAAAGGATGCTATCTCTTCTCTCACTCTGTTTTGGTTCAAGGTGACAGGGTGCCATCTCTTCTCTCACTGTGTTTTGGTTCATGCAGGTGACTGTGACAGGGTGCTATCTCTTCTCTCACTCTGTTTTGGTTCATGCAGGTGACTGTGACAGGGTGCTATCTCTTTGTTCTCACACTCTGTTTTGGTTCATGCAGGTGACTGTGACAGGGTGCTATCTCTTCTGTCACTCTGTTTTGGTTCATGCAGGTGACTGTGACAGGATGCTATCTCTTCTCTCACTCTGTTTTGGTTCATGCAGGTGACTGTGACAGGGTGCTATCTCTTCTCTCACTCTGTTTTGGTTCATGCAGGTGACTGTGACAGGGTGCTATCTCTTCTCTCACTCTGTTTTGGTTCATGCAGGTGACTGTGACAGGGTGCTATCTCTTCTCTCACTCTGTTTTGGTTCATGCAGGTGACTGTGACAGGGTGCTATCTCTTCTCTCACTCTGTTTTGGTCCATGCAGGTGACTGTGACAGGGTGCTATCTCTTCTCTACTGTGGTGCATTGAGGTCGTTTAAACCTCTCCAGTTAACTAAATGATTCATTTAAGTTTGACTTCAAGTGTCCGTGTGTTGAATTTCAACATCAACAACAAGTAGAGAAATCTGCTGAACACACACACACACGCATGCACACACACACACACACACACACACACACACACACACACACACACACACACACACACACACACACACACACACACACACACACACACACACATACATCAGAACCATGGACTGCCACATATGTAGCTTACGTTGATGAGACTAAATAGTTGTTGGTATCTTTTAGATGTCTGTTAAATGCAATATGTGTTGTGGACTCCACCGGACAGACTCTCTGATTTAGTGATGAAACAAAGGTGTGGTTGAATTGCATCTGCCACTGTGTCTTCTTATTGTCTGGGCCTTAGGCTTATATATCATGGTTGCAAAGCATATGAACTAGCAGGTTATAGAGCAAACACATGTGTTGTAACATGTCTTCCCCAGTGATATTACCCACTATATTACCCACTATTATCACAACACATGTGTTGTAACATGTCTTCCCCAGTGATATTACCCACTATATTACCCACTATTATCACAACACATGTGGTGTAACATGTCTTCCCCAGTGATATTACCCACTATTATCACAACACATGTGGTGTAACATGTCTTCCCCAGTGATATTACCCACTATTATCACAACACATGTGGTGTACCATGTCTTCCCCAGTGATATTACCCACTATATTACCCACTATTATCACAACACATGTGGTGTACCATGTCTTCCCCAGTGATATTACCCACTATATTACCCACTATTATCACAACACATGTGGTGTAACATGTCTTCCCCAGTGATATTACCCACTATTATCACAACACATGTGTTGTACCACTATTATTATCACAACACATGTGTTGTACCATGTCTCCCCAGTGATATTACCCACTATATTACCCACTATTAGCACAACACATGTGGTGTACCATGTCTTCCCCAGTGATATTACCCACTATATTACCCACTATTATCACAACACTGTCACGCCTTGGTCATTGTATTTTGTGTTTTTGTTATATGTTTGGGTAGGCCAGGGTGTGACATGGGTTTATATGTTGTTTTCATTGGGGTTTGTATTATTTGGGATCGCGGCTGATTAGGGGTGTGGTATTAGGCTTGGCTGCCTGAGGCGATTCTCAATCAGAGTCAGGTGATCCTCGTTGTCTCTGATTGGGAACCGTATTTAGGCAGACTGAGTTTCGCTTTGTATTTCGTGGGTGATTGTTCCTGTCTTTGTGTATTCACCAGATAGGCTGTAATAAGTTTCACGTTCCATTGTTGTGTTCTATTTTGTATAGTTATTTCATGTATCGCTTTTTTCATTAAAGTCATGAGTAACCACCACGCCGCATTTCCCTCTTTTCGACAAACGAAGAACGCCGTTACAAACACATGTGTTGTACCATGTCTTCCCCAGTGATATTACCCACTATTATCACAACACATGTGGTGTACCATGTCTTCCCCAGTGATATTACCCACTATATTACCCACTATTATCGCAACACATGTGTTGTACCATGTCTTCCCCAGTGATATTACCCACTATATTACCCACTATTATCACAACACATGTGGTGTAACATGTCTTCCCCAGTGATATTACCCACTATTATCACAACACATGTGGTGTAACATGTCTTCCCCAGTGATATTACCCACTATTATCACAACACATGTGGTGTAACATGACTTCCCCAGTGATATTACCCACTATTATCACAAACATGTGTTGTACCATGTCTTCCCCAGTGATATTACCCACTATATTACCCACTATTATCACAACACATGTGGTGTAACATGTCTTCCCCAGTGATATTACCCACTATTATCACAACACATGTGGTGTAACATGACTTCCCCAGTGATATTACCCACTATTATCACAACACATGTGTTGTACCATGTCTTCCCCAGTGATATTACCCACTATATTACCCACTATTATCACAACACATGTGTTGTAACATGTCTTCCCCAGTGATATTACCCACTATTATCACAACACATGTGGTGTAACATGTCTTCCCCAGTGATATTACCCACTATTATCACAACACATGTGGTGTAACATGACTTCCCCAGTGATATTACCCACTATATTACCCACTATTATCACAACACATGTGTTGTACCATGTCTTCCCCAGTGATATTACCCACTATATTACCCACTATTATCACAACACATGTGTTGTACCATGTCTTCCCCAGTGATATTACCTACTATATTACCCACTATTATCACAACACATGTGTTGTAACATGTCTTCCCCAGTGATATTACCCACTATATTACCCACTATTATCACAACACATGTGGTGTAACATGTCTTCCCCAGTGATATTACCCACTATTAATACAACACATGTGTTGTACCATGTCTTCCCCAGTGATATTACCCACTATATTACCCACTATTATCACAACACATGTGTTGTAACATGTCTTCCCCAGTGATATTACCCACTATTATCACAACACATGTGGTGTAACATGTCTTCCCCAGTGATATTACCCACTATTATCACAACACATGTGGTGTAACATGTCTTCCCCAGTGATATTACCCAGGCACCACTGCAGCACCACTGCTGATTATTTTGTTACATTAGAAGTGTCCATCCAAAAGGCTCAAGTGTTTCTACAATTCCCTATGGGGAAAATGCAAGGTGGAAAAACTATTGGAACAATTTCCCGGTTTGACCACTAGGTGTTATGGGTATTATAACACCTCCACTGTGGGGCTCTATAAAACTATTGGAACCATTTCCCTGTTTGACCGCTAGGTGTTATGGGTACTACAACATCTCCACTGTGGGGCTCTATGAAACTATTGGAACCATTTCCCTGTTTGACCACTAGGTGTTATGGGTATTATAACACCTCCACTGTGGGGCTCTATAAAACTATTGGAACCATTTCCCTGTTTGACCGCTAGGTGTTATGGGTATTATGACACCTCCACTGTGGGGCTCTATAAAACTTTTGAAACCATTTCCCTGTTTGACCGCTAGGTGTTATGGGTATTATGACACCTCCACTGTGGGGCTCTATAAAACTATTGGAACCATTTCCCTGTTTGACCGCTAGGTGTTATGGGTATTATAACACCTCCACTGTGGGGCTCTATAAAACTATTGGAACCATTTCCCTGTTTGACCGCTAGGTGTTATGGGTATTATGACACCTCCACTGTGGGGCTCTATAGATCAAATGAAACGGGAGAATCTAGAGAATGTAACAATATTAGTTTCATCTCTCTGTGATGTAACAATATTCGCTGTGATGTAACAATATTCGCTGCGATGTAACAATATTCGCTGTGATGTAACAATATTCGCTGTGATGTAACAATATTCACTGTGATGTAACAATATTCACTGTGATGTAACAATATTCACTGTGATGTAACAATATTCGCTGTGATGTAACAATATTCGCTGTGATGTAACAATATTCGCTGTGATGTAACAATATTCGCTGTGATGTAACAATATTCACTGTGATGTAACAATATTCGCTGTGATGTAACAATATTCGCTGTGATGTAACAATATTCGCTGTGATGTTCAGTCCCCAAAATGAAAATAAATACTAAACCATTTCCTAGAATTGAACTAAGACCACTTTCTCTTGGTCACAGATGGACAACATCACTTAGTGTTTCCAGCTGAAGATGTAATGAATCTGCACATATTTGAATGGTGTCTCTGCACCGCTCAGTTGACGTTTAGGAGAAAATATCAGACACTAAAATCTATGAACCTTAGAACAGTAATATTTTACACATGAAGGTACCAAGAAGACTTCATTTCTGATGAAAAAACACACATGTGAAAAAATTATGGATATAAACTCTTCATAAATTCTTAAACAAAATTGTACTCTCACCTCTTAGCTTTGGTGTCATGTTTCCCAGAGAGACTCATTTTAGAGAATTGGCCGCCCTCCTCTCTCTCCCCAGAGAGACTCATTTTCGAGCAATGACCCCTAAACAGAGATCCAACATGTCATTGAACTATAATACATGAAAAAATATACAAATTGTAAAATATCCACAATATATGAATATATGAACAATATGTTTTTTCATTTCATTGCCTACGCCCAGTTAGCTATATGAACAACATGGTATTGAATGTGACTTGACTACGCCCAGTTAGCGCCATTTTGTATGATTGAACTGTCACGTAGCTGTCCCAGGTGAAATGGACTGTTACATCTGAGTGTTTTACTGTCATTCACTACACTAAAATAACACCATACATTTAATTTCTCTTCACACTTTACAATAATCCCTGGGAAGATTCTAACCTTGTAGCCTGAATTCACAACCAGAACATGTCAAGTCATTGAAATATTTTCGGTTCTGCTGAGAGAGTACCTTTCTGATGACAAGTGGCTCTGTATCTTCAACTTTCTACCAACATCCTACATGAATAATCCCTGGTAGGATTCTTACCTTGCAGCCTGAATTCAAAACCAGAACATGTCAAGTCAGTGAGAGTTTCCTTTGTGTTGAGAATGAAACCTTGGGAACCGTTTATTCACCTCCCCAATGTCAGGAAACTTTGTGTAATTTTTGTTACTGATTAATTTAGGACTCCATCATTTCTGTTAAAGTTTAGTGGCTCTGACCCCATGTCAGCATCATCAGAAACCCAGTTTAACCTGTTTACCAGAAAAGCCTTGGGTTTACAATAACATCGCTGTGTAGCTACTGCTTTCCTGCAGTCAGATGACCTAGTGACCTCATGGTGGAATGTTATTCATATTGTATCATTATTACCTAGTGACCTCATGGTGGAATGTTATTCATATTGTATCATTATTACCTAGTGACCTCATGGTGGAATGTTATTCATATTGTATCATTATTACCTAGTGACCTCATGGTGGAATGTTATTCATATTGTACCATTATTACCTAGTGACCTCATGGTGGAATGTTATTCATATTGTATCATTATTACCTAGTGACCTCATGGTGGAATGTTATTCATATTGTACCATTATTACCTAGTGACCTCATGGTGGAATGTTATTCATATTGTATCATTATTACCTAGTGACCTCATGGTGGAATGTTATTCATATTGTACCATTATTACCTAGTGACCTCATGGTAGAATGTTATTCATATTGTATCATTATTACCTAGTGACCTCATGGTGGAATGTTATTCATATTGTATCATTATTACCTAGTGACCTCATGGTGGAATGTTATTCATATTGTATCATTATTACCTAGTGACCTCATGGTGGAATGTTATTCATATTGTACCATTATTACCTAGTGACATCATGGTGGAATGTTATTCATATTGTATCATTATTACCTAGTGACCTCATGGTGGAATGTTATTCATATTGTACCATTATTACCTAGTGACCTCATGGTGGAATGTTATTCATATTGTATCATTATTACCTAGTGACCTCATGGTGTAATGTTATTCATATTGTATCATTATTACCTAGTGACCTCATGGTGGAATGTTATTCATATTGTACCATTATTACCTAGTGACCTCATGGTGGAATGTTATTCATATTGTATCATTATTACCTAGTGACCTCATGGTGGAATGTTATTCATATTGTACCATTATTACCTAGTGACCTCATGGTAGAATGTTATTCATATTGTATCATTATTACCTAGTGACCTCATGGTGGAATGTTATTCATATTGTATCATTATTACCTAGTGACCTCATGGTGGAATGTTATTCATATTGTATCATTATTACCTAGTGACCTCATGGTGGAATGTTATTCATATTGTACCATTATTACCTAGTGACATCATGGTGGAATGTTATTCATATTGTATCATTATTACCTAGTGACCTCATGGTGGAATGTTATTCATATTGTACCATTATTACCTAGTGACCTCATGGTGGAATGTTATTCATATTGTATCATTATTACCTAGTGACCTCATGGTGTAATGTTATTCATATTGTATCATTATTACCTAGTGACCTCATGGTGGAATGTTATTCATATTGTATCATTATTACCTAGTGACATCATGGTGGAATGTTATTCATATTGTATCATTATTACCTAGTGACCTCATGGTGGAATGTTATTCATATTGTATCATTATTACCTAGTGACCTCATGGTGGAATGTTATTCATATTGTATCATTATTACCTAGTGACCTCATGGTGGAATGTTATTCATATTTTTTTAATGATTTCATAATGAATAAACATTAATTGTTTTTTAAGGCCGAAAATCCGGTGTTTCTCTGCCAAATGGTTGTTATATTTCAGTCTTCTGTGATGTATATAAAGTGAATATATTGGGATGCAACTCAACATGTAATATATTTCAACTCCATATCTGACATGGTACAGGTGTCTTCTTTCTTTAAGCCCATAAACATGTGTTTGAGGTGATACCTTTGTTTCAGAGTAGATTTGTTTAAAACTTCCAACAAACACTGTGTGACCCTGATTCAGACCACTGCATTTCAAGGTTAATCATTAAAAACAACACTGTGTGACCCTGATTCAGACCACTGCATTTCAAGGTTAATCATTAATAACAACACCCTATGAACAACTAGCAGTCTCCAGGACCAGTGATTCAAGAATGAGTTGCTGTCCCAAAGTGGCACCCTATTCCCTACATAGTGCACTACTTTAGACCAGAGCTCTATGACACCCTATTCCCTACATAGTGCACTACATTGACCAGAGCTCTATAACACCCTATTCCCTACATAGTGCACTACTTTAGACCAGAGCTCTATGACACCCTATTCCCTACATAGTGCACTACTTTAGACCAGAGCTCTATAACACCCTATTCCCTACATACTGTAGTTCACTACTTTTGACCAGAGCTCTACAACACCCTATTCCCTACATAGTACATTACTTTGACCAGAGCTCTAAAACACCCTATTCCCTACATAGTGCACTACTTTAGACCAGAGCTCTATAACACCCTATTCCCTACATAGTGCACTACTTTGACCAGAGCTCTATAACACCCTATTCCCTACATACTGTCACGGCCGATGCTGAAGAAGACTAAGGTGCAGCGTGGTGAGCGTACATTTGTCGTACAAATGTCACCAACAAAACAACAAATTAAAAACAACCGTGAAGCTTACAGGGCAAAGAGCCACAAACAAAGTTAACTTCCCACACTGAAAGGAGGGAAAAGGGATGCCTAAGTATGGTTCCCAATCAGAGACAACGATAGACAGCTGTCCCTGAACCAAACCCGGCCAAAACATAGAAATAAAGAAATATAGAAAACAAAACATAGAATGCCCACCCCAGTCACACCCTGACCAAACCAAATAGAGACATAAAAATGTATTGTTTTGTGACCATTAATGTAAGAATGACAAACTAACAAAACTGTTTACTTGTCTTCCTCTAGTGGCAGGTTGTGATAATGTCTGTAGTATCTCCCTGTCTCTCTTCGCTCCTCTCTCCGCCTCCACACTCCCCTATCTCTCACAAACATAGACTCTGACCTGTCCAATGAGCCATTCTGGTTAAATAATCTTTCCTCTCTCTCTCTCTCTCTCTCTCTCTCTCTCTCTCTCTCTCTCTTCCCCCTCTCTCTTCCCTCCCTCTCTCCCCCTCTCTCTCTCTCTCTCTCTCTCTTCCCCTCTCTCTTCCTCTCCCTCTCTCCCCCTCTCTCCCCCCTCTCTCTACCCCCCTCTCACTGTGTAGACCTGCCAGGCTGTTAGGTTAATGGACCATGGAAACCTACTGAGAATCTGCCATACAGAGAGAGATACAGATGAACATGATTAAAACTAAAAATACATTAAAACGTGTTGAACTCATTTCCATGTATGTTGTTCTGTTTCTGTTTACAGGACCAGAAATGGGATTCAACTGGGTCAATACAGTCAGAGAATTAACTATATATCCTCAACCTTATTCTATAGTCAATACAGTCACAGAATTAACTATATATCCTCAACCTTATTCTATAGTCAATACAGTCAGAGAATTAACTATATATCCTCAACCTTATTCTATAGTCAATACAGTCAGAGAATTAACTATATATCCTCAACCTTATTCTATAGTCAATACAGTCAGAGAATTAACTATATATCCTCAACCTTATTCTCTAGTCAATACAGTCAGAGAATTAACTATATATCCTCAACCTTATTCTCAACTAGTCAATACAGTCAGAGAATTAACTATATATCCTCAACCTTATTCTATAGTCAATACAGTCAGAGAATTAACTATATATCCTCAACCTTATTCTATAGTCAATACAGTCAGAGAATTAACTATATATCCTCAACCTTATTCTATAGTCAATACAGTCAGAGAATTAACTATATATCCTCAACCTTATTCTATAGTCAATACAGTCAGAGAATTAACTATATATCCTCAACCTTATTCTATAGTCAATACAGTCAGAGAATTAACTATATATCCTCAACCTTATTCTATAGTCAATACAGTCAGAGAATTAACTATATATCCTCAACCTTATTCTATAGTCAATACAGTCAGAGAATTAACTATATATCCTAAACCTTATTCTATAGTCAATACAGTCAGAGAATTAACTATATATCCTAAACCTTATTCTAAGTCAATACAGTCAGAGAATTAACTATATATCCTAACCTTATTCTATAGTCAATACAGTCAGAGAATTAACTATATATCCTAAACCTTATTCTATAGTCAATACAGTCAGAGAATTAACTATATATCCTCAACCTTATTCTATAGTCAATACAGTCAGAGAATTAACTATATATCCTAAACCTTATTCTATAGTCAATACAGTCAGAGAATTAACTATATATCCTAAACCTTATTCTAAGTCAATACAGTCAGAGAATTAACTATATATCCTCAACCTTATTCTAAGTCAATACAGTCAGAGAATTAACTATATATCCTCAACCTTATTCTAAGTCAATACAGTCAGAGAATTAACTATATATCCTCAACCTTATTCTATAGTCAATACAGTCAGAGAATTAACTATATATCCTCAACCTTATTCTATAGTCAATACAGTCAGAGAATTAACTATATATCCTAACCCTTATTCTATAGTCAATACAGTCAGAGAATTAACTATATATCCTAAACCTTATTCTAAGTCAATACAGTCAGAGAATTAACTATATATCCTAAACCTTATTCTAAGTCAATACAGTCAGAGAATTAACTATATATCCTCAACCTTATTCTATAGTCAATACAGTCAGAGAATTAACTATATATCCTCAACCTTATTCTAAGTCAATACAGTCAGAGAATTAACTATATATCCTCAACCTTATTCTAAGTCAATACAGTCAGAGAATTAACTATATATCCTCAACCTTATTCTAAGTCAATACAGTCAGAGAATTAACTATATATCCTAACCCTTATTCTCAAGTCCATCCACATGCTGGCTTCAACTCCAACCCAACACTAACCTAACCCTAACCCAATCCTAACCCAATCCTAACCTAAACCAACCCTAACCCAATCCTAACCCAACCCAACACTAACCTAACCCTAAACCAAACCTAACCCAACACTAACCTAACCCTAACCAACCCTAACCCAACCTAACCCTAACAACCTCCTAACCCAACCCAACACTAACCTAACCCAACCCAACCCTAACCAACCCTAACCCAACTAATCCTAACCCAACCCAACCATAACCTAACCCAACCCAACCCTAACCTAACCCTAACCTAACCTAACCCAACCCAACACTAACCCAACCAACTAACCCTAAACCCAACCTAACACTAATCCTAACCCAACCCAACACCAACCCTAACCCAAACCTAACCCAACCTAACCCAAACCTAACCCAACCCAACCCAACCCAACACTAACCTAACCCTAACCCAACTATATCCTTAACCCTAACCCTAACCCAACCCAACACTAACCTAACCCTAACCCAATCCTAACCCAAACCAACACTAACCTAACCCTAACCCTAAACCAACCCAACCCAACCTAATCCAACCCAACCTAACCTAACCTAACCAACACTAACCTAACCCAACCCAACACTAACCTAACCCTAAACCAACCCTAACTATCCTAACCCAATCCAACACTAACCTAACCCTAACCCAACTATATCCTTAACCCTAACCCAACCCAACCAACACTAACCTAACCCTAACCCTAACCCAACCCAACCCAATCCTAACCCAACCCAACACTAACCTAACCCTAAACCAACCCTAACCCAACACTAACCTAACCCAACCCAACACTAACCTAACCCTAAACTAACCCAACCCAACCCAACACTAACCTAACCCTAAACCAACCCTAACCCAATCCTAACCCAACCCAACACTAACCTAACCCTAACCCTAAACCAACCCTAACCTAATCCTAACCCAACCTAACACTAACCCTAACCCTAAACCAACCCTAACCCAATCCTAACCCAACCCAACACTAACCTAACCCAACCCAACCCTAACCCAACTATATCAACCCTAACCATAAACCTAACCCAACCCAACACTAACCTAACCCAACCCAACCCAACCCTAACCCAATCCTAACCCAACCCAACCTAACCTAACCCTAACCCAACTAATCCTTAACCCTAACCCTAACCCAACACTAACCTAACCCTAACCTAACCCTAACCTAACCCCCTAACCCAACCTAACCTAACCCAACACTAACCTAACCCAACCCAACCTAACCCAACCCTAAACCTAACCCTAACCCAAACCCTTAACCCTAACCCTAACCTAACCCTAACCTAACCTAACCTAACACTAACCCTAACCTAACCCTAACCCAAACCTAACCCAACCCAACACTAACCTAACCCAACCCAACACTAACCTAACCCAACCCAACACTAACCTAACCTCCAACCTAACCTAACCTAACCCAACCTAACACTAACCTAACCCTAACCCAAACCAACCTAAACCAACCCCTAACCCAACCTAACCCAACCCAACACTAACCTAACCCAACCCAACAACCCAACCTAACCCAACAACTAACCTAACCCAACCCAACACTAACCTAACCCAACCCAACACTAACCTAACCTAACCCAACTAATCCTAACCCTAACCCAACCCAACACTAACCCAACCCTAACCCAACCCAACCCAACCCAACCCAACCCAACACTAACCTAACCCTAACCCAACTATATCCTTAACCCTAACCCTAAACCTAACCCAACCCAACCCAACACTAACCTAACCCTAACCCAACACTAACCTAACCCTAACCCTAACCCAACCTAACCTAACCCAACCTAACCCAACCCAACACTAACCTAACCCAACCCAAACCTAACCAAACACTAACCTAACCCTAACCCAACCCTAACCCTAACCTTAACCCTAACCCTAACACTAACCTAACCCTAACACTAACCCTAACCCAACCCTAACCCAATCCTAACCCAACCCAACACTAACCTAACCCAACCCAACACTAACCTAACAACCCAACACTAACCTAACCTAAACTCCAACCTAACCCAATCCTAACCCAACCCAACACTAACCTAACCCTAACCCTAACCAATCCTAAACCAACCTAACCCAACCTAACCCAACCCAACACTAACCTAACCCAACCCAACACTAACCTAACCCAACCCAACACTAACCTAACCCAACACAACCTAACCCAACCCATCCTAACCCAACCCAACACTAACCTAACCCTAACCCAACTATATCCTTAACCTAACCCAACCCAACCCTAACCCAACACTAACCCAACCCAACCCTAACCCAACCCAACACTAACCTAACCCTAACCCAACTATATCCTTAACCCTAACCCCTAAACCTAACCCAACCCAACCCAACACTAACCTAACCCAACCTTAACACTAACCCAAACCTAACCCAACCCAACACTAACCTAACCCAACCCAACACTAACCTAACCCTAACCCAACTATATCCTTAACCCTAACCATAAACCTAACCCAACCCAACACTAACCTAACCCAATCCAACACTAATCTAACCCTAACCTAAACCAACCCTAACCCAATCCTAACCCAACCCAACCCTACTCTAACAACCCTAACCCAAACCCAACTCTATCCTTAACCCTATCCCAACAACTAAACCTAACCAACCATAACCCAACCTCAACTCTAACCCTAACCCAACCCTAACCTTAACCTAACCCAACCCTAATCCTAACCAACTAATCCTTAACCCTAACCCAACCCTAACTCAACCCTAACCCTAATCCAACCCTAACCCAACCTAACCAACACTAACCCAACCCTAACCCAACCCTAACTCAACCTAACCCTAACCCAACCCTAACCCAACCCAACCCAACCCTAACCTAACCCAAACTCAACCTAACCCTAACCCAACCCTAACCCAACCTAACAACCAACCCTAACCCAACCCAACACTAACCTAACCCTAACCCAACTAATCCTTAACCCTAACCCTAAACCTAACCCAACCCAACACTAACCTAACCTAACCCTAACCAACACTAACCTAACCCTAACCCTAACCTAACCCTAACCCAATCCTAACCCAACCCAACACTAACCTAACCCTAACCCAACACCTAACCCAACCTAACTAACCTAACCCAACCTATATCCTAACCCTAACCCAACACTAACCTAACCCAACCAACCCTAACCTAACCCTAACCCAATAAACCCAACCCAACACTAACCTAACCCAACCCTAACCTAACCCAACCCAACCCTAACCTAACCTAACTCCAACCTAACCCAATCGTAACCCAACCCAACACTAACCTAACCTAACCCTAAACCAATCCTAAACCAACCCTAACCCAATCCAACCCAACCCAACACTAACCTAACAACCCAACACTAACCTAACCCTAACCAGTTTGTTAACCTAACCCAACACTAACCTAACCTAACCCAACACTAACCTAACCCAACACAACACTAACCTAACCCTAACCCAACTATATCCTTAACCCTAACCCAACCCAACACTAACCCAACCTAACCCAACCCAACCCTAACCTAACCTGACACTAACCTAACCCAACCCAACTATATCCTTAACCCTAACCCTAAACCTAACCCAACCCAACCCTGGGCCCTAACCCAACCTAACCTCCCAACTACCTGAACAACATAACTCTAACCCAACCCAACACTAACCAACCTAACCCAACTATGCTTAACCCTAACCAGTAAACCTAACAACCCAACACTAACCTAACCCAATCCAACACTAATCTAACCCCCTAACCCTAAACCAACCTAACCAATCCTAACCCAACCCATTTAACAACCCTAACCCAAACCCAACTCTATCCTTAACCCTATCCCAAAACTAAACCTAACCAACCAAACCCAACCTCAACCTAACCCTAACCCAACCCTAACCTTAACACTAACTCAACCCTAATCCTAAACCAACTCAATCCTTAACCCTAACCTGACCCTAACTCAACCCTAACCCTAATCCAACCTTGCTGTCCCCAGTCCAACCTAACCTAACACTAACCAACCAACCCCTAACTGAGTAACACTAACCCTAATCCAACACTAACCCAACCCTAACCAACCTAACATTTACCTAACCCTAATCCAACCCTAACCAGCCCTAACCCAACCCTAACCCTAACCCAACCCTAACCCTAACACCAACCCAACCCTAATAACCTAACCCTAACCCAACTCTATCCTTAACCCTAACCCTAACCCTAGCTTCAACCCAAACCTAACCACAACCCTAACCATATCCTTAACCCTAACCACCCACCCTAACACCAACCTAACCCTAACCTAACCCCAACCCTAACCAGCTAACTCTAACCCTAACAGCACTTTGAAAACCTAACCTGAACACCAACCCAACCCTAACCCAACCCAACCCCAACCCCAAACCCAACCCAACCCCAACTCTAAGCCTCACCCTAACAACTAAACCAACCTAACCCTAACACCAACCCTAATCCAACCCTAACCAAACCCTAACCCAACTATAACCTTAACCCTAACCCTAACCCAACCCAACACTAACCTAACCCTAACCCAATCCTAACCCAACCCAACACCTAATCCAACAACCCAAACCTAACCCAACACTAACCCCAACACTAACCCTAACCCTAACCCTAACCCAACCAACCCTAACCCAACACTAACCCTAACCCAACACTAACCCTAACCAACAACACTAACCTAACCCTAACCCAATCCTAACCCAACCCAACACTAACCTAACCCAACCCAACCCTAACCCAACACTAACCCTAACCCAAAACCTAACCCTAACCCAAACCTAACCCAACCCAACCCAACCCAACACTAACCTAACCTAACCCTAAACCAACCCTAAAACCCTAACCTAACCCAACCCAACAGTAACCTAACCCAACACTATCCTAACCCAACCCAACCTAATAACCTAACCCTAACCCAACTACTATCCTTAACCCTAACCCAACCCAGCACTAACCCAATCCTAACCCAACCCAACCCTAACCTAACCCTAACCCAACCCAACACTAACCTAACCCTAACCCAACTATATCCTTAACCCTAACCCTAAACCTAACCCAACCCAACCTAACCTAACCCAACCTAACTCAATCCTAACCCAACCCAACACTAACCTAACCCAACACTAACCTAACCCTAACCCAACTATATCCTTAACCCTAACCAACCTAACCCAACCCAACCTAACCTAACCCAATAACACTAACCTAACCCTAACCTAAACCAACCCTAACCCAACCTAACCCAACCCTACCTAACCCAACCTAACCCAATCCAACCCTAATCCAACCCTAACCCTAACCCTAACTCAACCCAACCCAACCTAACCAACCTAACCCAACCCAACACTAACCAAACCCTAACTCAACCTAACCCTAATCCAACCCTAACCAGCCCTAACCCAACCCTAACCCTAACCCTAACACCAACCCAACCCTAATCCAACACTAACCCTAACCCAACTATCCTAACCCTAACCCTAACCCTAGCTTCAACCCAACCCTATTCACAACCCTAACCCTAACCCAACCCTAACCCAATCCTAACCCAACCCAACACTAACCTAACCCCCTAACCCAACTAATGCTTAACCCTAACCATAACCCTAACCCAACCCAACCTAACCTAACCCAACCCAACCCTAACCCAATCCTAACCCAACCCAACACTAACCTAACCCTAACCCAACTATATCCTTAACCCTAACCCTAACCCAACACTAACCTAACCCTAACACTAACCCAACCCAACCCTAACCCAACCCAACCCTAACCCAACCCAACAAACCTAACCAACCCAAACCTAACCCAACACTAACCTAACCCTAACCCAACTATATCCTTAACCCTAACCCTAACCCAACACTAACCTAACCCAACACCAACCCTAACCTAACCCTAACCCAACCAACCCAACCCAACACTAACCTAACCCAACCCAACATTCTAACCTTTCAACCCAACACTAACCTAACCAAACTCCAACCTAACCCAACTCCTAACCCAACCCAACCTAACCCTAACCCTAACCCTAAACCAACCTAAACCAATCCTAACCCAACCCTAACCCAACCCAACACTAACCTAACCCAACCCAACACTAACCTAACCCAACCCAACACTAACCCCAACCCAACACTAACCTAACCCTAACCCAACTATATCCTTAACCCTAACCCAACCCAACACTAACCCAACCCAACCCTAACCCAACACTAACCCAACCCAACCCAACTAATCCTTAACCCTAACCCTAACCCAACCAACCCAACACTAACCCAACCTAACCCTAACCCAACACTAACCTAACCCAACACTAACCCTAACCCAACCCAACCCAATCCTAACCCTAACCCAACACTAACCTAACCCAACCCAAACCTAACCCAACACTAACCTAACCCTAACCCAACCCTAATCCTAACCCTAACCCTAACCCAACACTAACCTAACCCTAACACTAACCTAACCCTAACCCAATCCTAACCCAACCCAACAAACCTAACCCAACCCAACACTAACCTAACCCAACCCAACCTAACCTAACCCTAACCTAACCCAAACCTAACCTAACCCAACCCTAACCTAACCCTAACCCTAACCAATCCTAACCCAATCCTAACTCAATCCTAACCCAACCCAACACTAACCTAACCCAACCCAACACTAACCCTAACCCAACACTAACCTAACCAACCTAACCCAATCCTAATCCTAACCCAACCTAACCTAACCCAACACTAACCTAACCCAACCCAACAAACCCCAAACCCAACCCTAACCCCTAACCCAACCCAACCTAACCCAACCCTAACCCTAAACCAACCTAAACCAATCCTAACCCAACCTAACCCAACCCAACAACCAACCCAACCCAACCCTAACCTAACCCAACCCAACAAACCTAACCCTAACCAACCCTATCTACTTAACCCTAACCCAACCCAGTACTAACCCAACCCTAAACCAACCCAACCCTAACCCAACCCTAACCCAACCCAACACTAACCCAACCCTAACCCTAACCCAACTATATCCTTAACCCTAACCCTAAACCTAACCAAACCCATCCCAACACTAACCTAACCCAACCCAACACTAACTCAATCCTAACCCAACCCAACTAACCTAACCCTAACCCAACACTAACCTAACCCTAACCCAACCTAACTATCCTTAACCCTAACCATAAACCTAACCCAACCCAACACTAACCTAACCCAATCCAACACTAATCTAACCCTAACCTAAACCAACCCTAACCCAATCCTAACCCAACCCTACTCTAACCCAACCCTAACCCTAATCCAACCCTAATCCAACCCTAACCCAACCCTAACTCCAACCCTAACCCAACCCTAACTCAACACTAACCCTAATCCAACACTAATCCAACCCTAACTCAACCCTAACCCTAATCCAACCCTAATCCAGCCCTAACCCAACCCTAACCCTAACCTAACACCAACCCAACCTAATCCAACACTAACCCTAACCCAACTCTATCCTTAACCCTAACCCTAACCCTAGCTTCAACCCAACCCTATTCACAACCCTAACCATATCCTTAACCCTAACCACACCCTAACACCAACCTAACCCTAACCCTAACCCAACCCCAACCCTAACCAACCCAACTCTAACCCTAACCAAAACCTAACCTGAACACCAACCCAACCCTAACCCCAACCCTAACCCAACCCCAACCCCAACCCAACCCCAACTCTAAGCATCACCCTAACACTAAACCAACCCTAACCCTAACACCAACCCTAATCCAACACTAACCTTAACCCTAACCCAACTCTATCCTTAATCCTAACCCAAACCTGACCCTAACTCTAACCCAGCACTAACCCTAACCCTAACAGGAGCTTTCAGTGGTTCTACGGTTGGTTTGGCTAGCCTGTTGAGGCTAGGGGGCAGTATTTTGACTTTAGGATGAAAGGAGTGCCCAGAGTAAACGGCCTCCTACTCTTTCCCAGATGGGAATATATGCATATTATTATTACTGGTGGGTAGAAAACACTCTGAAGTTTCTAAATCTGTTTGAATTATGTCTGTGAGTATAACGGAACTCATATGGCAGACAAAAACCTGAGAAGAAATCCAAACAGGAAGTGAGAACTCAATATAGAAAACAGTGCCACATCCACAAGATGTCACCGTCTGTAGATTCTGGTTGTATGATTCTACTATGAAGGGGGGCTCATAATAGCTCTTTTGGTGGGTGGTCTGGTAGAAAGCCTCGGTCTCATTGCGCGTGGTCACGAGAGAGTGTACTTGCGTTTCTGTTGAAGGAATTTAATTCCTCTGTTTTAATTCCCAATCAAAATTAAACACTCTGTCAATTCATAAGGATTTGTAAGACCCTTATTTTATAGGAATGGACAGAGTCCCGGTCTTAAAGTCAAGTAACAGCCTTTATTCAAGAGAGTACTGAGTACATACACATTTTACCACAGGTTATAAACTGAAAATGACATCAGCGTTTTCTAAATGTTCCGTCTCTTCTTGACACTGGTAGAAAGGCTCTATAGATCTCAAGCCTTCCCTCCTCGCCTAGAGCCAAGGTCAGTCAGTCTAGATAAGCATTCTAGACAGTCTCGAGATTCATTTCATTTGTACTAAACTTTTGACTACATTATATAATACTGGGAGCAAGAGAGAAAATTCATACATGTACAGTAACATAATAGTATTCAGAATAGTCAGTCCTGATTGAAATGTATACATAATTAGTCATCATTGATAAAAAAAACCTTAACATATCCACCCTTTGATTAAATATTATACATCCAATCACACATTGTAGTTATATTGTAATATTAAAAAGCCCATTTCTATTTTTATTAGAGATATTTCTTGTCATCAAAACATCACCTAAACATAACCCAACACTTGCATTCGCCATAATTGTTTCTCAGGCCTGCATCAGAATCATAACTCTTCTTATCAGGATTTTTGTTACAATCTTCATAAAAAAACAGTCTATTATTGAAACGGGATACAACCTAGCCTCCCTAAACATCAAAAATGGTCTCTTCAAACATAAATTGCCCGCAACTGAAGGATCCAGATTCATCCACTTGTCCTGTAGACAATCAGCACTCCGCGGGTCAGAACCTGGAATCCCCTGGTACCTCACCATCTATTGTCATCGATTTCTCCAGAGTCCTGGAAATAAGGCCTCATACACAGGGAATTAGACAACAGCCCCATAAAACTAAAACAGTCACACAGGTGAATGTAGCCCATAATACAGTGATCATAATATATTTTTTCCATTTTCCGAACATACTATCGAACCCAATTAGTCAGAGAAGTATCCACCCCAGAGTTTTCTGCCAACCCGTGAGCCAGGGTGGTCAAACCATCTGAGGCTTCGGGCACTGATTCGTCCGGAGCTGTGTTATTTGGGATGTAAGCACAAACATGGTCCCGATAATCACGCATACTTCTCCCTTTTCAGCCAATAACATATCTAATGCAATTATATTCTGCCAAGCCATCAGGCTGGTTGCTTCAGTCTGTTCTGCAAAACCTTTAATAGCATCTCTGGTATAATTGTTAAAGCTCTGTTGATTATCATAAATATAATTAATCCAGTCCACGTTCTTATTGAGAGTAGACCACCCGGAAATACTTAACTCTAATCCTGCTAGGATCTGATTTCTTGCTTTGAACTCATCTAGCACCCCCGTGGAACCCCAATGTTATCAATGTATACTTTGTCATCAAGAGACCCGGATGGAGTAGCTCTTTTTCCCATTTGGCTAAACTTCATGTCTTGGTGTTGAATGAGTGTGAAAGGCATTCCCAAATGTACAAGGGAGCATAATCCTGTCCAATCTGTCGGTAAAACCTCGCCCTGACATCATTTCCCAAGAGTACTGTACCGGGCCAAACGGTAATAATCTCCTCCGGTCACTGTAAATGGAGGAAGTCTTGATTTATTTAACCTGGGGATATAAATAGTGCAAATCAATACAACTGTTATTATCTGGCATTCCTGCTTTCGTGAACAGCTTTACCATACCGGCCTAAACTCCTCTACCCAGAACCATACTAGGGTGTCGACCAAGACCTGGTCATATCCATACCACAACCCTAGATCCTCCTTCATTTTTGTTTAAAGGGTTAGGTGTATCTTTATGCAATACATCCCTCTCTCCTGATTACAATCAAAAACTCTCACCTTCGCTATATTCTACCTTCTTCCATACTGGGTGAGTGGATTCATATAGCCCCCATATAGCCCTCTCTCTCCAAATGAGCTATGACCTGTGTCCACGATCAATATGGGAACCTGCACCGATATATGCCATAATGGCTCAGAGTCCTAGACTGCCATGTAGTTAGAGACTCCATTTTGGTCTACATAAAATTCCATTGAGAGATCCTTCCCAACCTCTACTCTAACTTCCTGTCTACCCAGATCTAGGGATCTCTTATGCTTATTTTGGAACAAAATCCTCATCGTCTAAACCATGGGTCAAATTACCACTCTCCGCATACTCAAGTAGGACGTGCTGTATCAGGAATATGTCACCCATGATAAGACAGCTCAAACGAACAGCTTCCATGTGAAACCCCACCCTCTCCCCGAGAACACATCACTAGCAAGAGCCAGACACACCTTCACTTCTATGAACAAAAACAGGGGTGATAGGACAGGTAGGATTACTTCATTTGAGAGATGGCCTCCGGAATTCTGTTAATTCCAGTTCTCCTCTCGAACACTGTTTATTGTTCGATAGAGGGGTGACTTACCCTCCCGCCGTGTGATATGAATCCGGGTAGCTCTTTCAGCTAGCTGTCACCAGGAGTCCTTGGTATGGTCCCCCCAACAAGCCTCTGGGACTGGATTGAGTGACTTCACCTGTAGTTCACCTGTAATGCATAAAATCCTGGACATACAGGCTTGGTTAACAACTAGTTTCTCATATGTTTTAGCTGATTATATCTTTAATTTATATGCCTATTTGTTAGCTAAAAAAACTTTTTTTTAATTATTAGTTTCTTATCCAATAGGCCACTAACTTACCCACCCCCCTTTTTGATACCTGGCTCTGCCCAGGTAACAACCTTATATACCCTAAATAATGACTTAGGTAGGATTAGTAAATTATCCTTATTTTCTGACATCATGTATGTCCAATTCTCCCTTGGGCATCCATTCATATCAATCCTGTATCAATTCTCTGTCCAGTGTCTTATCTAGTTTAAGAAGTATCTGTGCTATTTATATATGTTCTTAAATATATATATTTACCCATTTCAACAGTAATTCCTTTCTCTCCTATCTCTCAAAATACCACTAAGCGTCTCACTGTTTGACTATCTAAAATCATTGATTTTAGAAAAAACATGTCTATGAGTGGCTTTTCTCTAAAGTCCTTACATTTCCTTAATCAATCTATCTTAATCCTTACAATAATCCTAAATCACCACAGATGTCCTATATTCCTGTCAAATTTAATAATATTTAATATACCTCCTAATGGTTAACCAGAGCCTGAACAAATGCTAACCATATCGAAATCCTTCCTACACTTTACAAGCTCTTTCCTTCAGGGATCCTCAGTATTCTATCTGACAATAACATGAATTTAATATATGTTGCATAGCAATAGCCTAATCCAATCCAAATAAACGCCACAAATCTTATGATGCCCACCTAGCGTATCAGCTGCTAGTTTTTAGCATCTTTCCTGACTATCCTGGCGACTCTCGAATTAACAATTTTCTCTGTTACCCCCCCCAGTCACAACATAATTTCAGTGGCGACCAAAAGTGCTTTGCGAGGGACATCATCAATAAGCGCTCAACCTCGGCAATGAATTGTAAATAATTGTTGTTCGATAAACCAAACCTAATATATCACATCTGTTCAAATCTTGAATTATAATATACAACACCAACCAATATCTCTAAATTCGCTAATTTTATAAAACATTTCGATGGACATAAATCGTAATTGTCTTTTCGTTGTTTTTTTAGAATTCATTTTGATTTAAATAACTGTCTCGTCTTTGACTTAGCATTTTAATTACGACTCTATTCCCAATACGTTATTCACTTGTCTAATTAAAACTCATAATAATCCATATGTGAGTGTACCCCTTTAAAATACCTTGTCTCCGGGAACAGGGAAATCCCCTTTACCCAAACTTTTACTACAACAACGAAACCTAATAATTCTGATAATCCCTTCACATCATTTGTTTTAAATCTCTCGATATTTCATGTAACTCATTCAGTCTACCTTCAAATTGTCGTCCCAAAATATTTTATACACTGCCATACACTCAAACCACCAATGATAACCGTGCACTGTCCCTTTAAGATAAGACATTTTATTTGTTCCCCGCAATGAAAACGGAAAACAGATAATGTTTAGAATACGTTACATTTTGTTCGAATTCACTGGCAAAACAGTGACCAAAAATCAATACTCGGAAAAACAATCACAACTTTTTACAATTAAACTATTCTTACCTATTATATAGTCCAAAGCGTTGCACTATATAGCCCCATTGAGTGTCTAACAATTCCGTTGCTGGCTGTAGCATCTTTTCAGAAAACGACGCCACCTCCTCTGTAAAATATATATTCCCTATTCAGATTGAGTTCAGTTTTCAATTCTAATCATCAGAGTAAAACCAACCAAACTTCTCAACTTTCTATACCCTAACATTTAAACGTACCATGTTTTGTGCTAAATTTCTCTTATGTCAGTCGATACATAAAGCGCTATGACATCCGGATAGCACGAAATTGTATCGTATCTCTCCGTTATTCCCTACATTTAACTTTAGGTGACTTTCTCTTCTATGATACATTTATTTAAATACGACTCCCATCTCAATACATTATTCCACCAGATCAGTTTGGGCAAAATAGTGTATTACATCGAAATTGTCTCGCCATTATTTTTAATGACTTCTTTTTTCAATTCAATCTAAAACACATTTTAACGTTTCAGTTCATATTTTATACAAACACTGGCGACCGTATTTTTTCAGGCAAAACATGCAAATAGGTGAATTACAATCTAAAATCAATTTTAGTCTTTCGGTTTCAAAGCTGAAGTACTGTACCTTAGTGTCCCGCTATTAAAATGATTGTGTTTCCCCGCCAATAATTATATTATTATAATTGTCTGTAGTCGCAAAACTTCGACACCAGGAATTCCCAGAAAATCGTCCTAATTTAAAACCCTTCCTGGCTATATAAGTAATATAAGCTTCCATTCAGGTTCTTTGTCTGATTTTGGACGCCTCCCTTCCATTCTCTTTGTGCTCTTATAACGGTAATCTCCCGCTAGTTTCCGACACTTCTTTTGAAGAATTTCTAAACATCCTTACCGTTACTTAGCTATGGTATTTAACACTTATCTATGCCTTTCTATATTTAATTTTACCTTCTAATGTTTGTGTATTTCTATGAATCTGCAATTTACCGTTACTAAATCACTTCAGTTCCTTTTTTTTTTTCCTTTTCTGTCTGACTATGTGTGTGTCTCTTTTATGGAAATCTTATCAATAGCTTTGACTGTTGAATCAGATATTAGGTCTTACCTTACAACTATAAGCCCAGTGGTTGTAAATCCCGAGTTAATATCTTATTTTCTGGTTGTGTCAGAGGGCTTTTAAAGAACGCTAATAATCGTTATCTCACGCCACTATTTGTCAGGCTTCCCTCGCGCATGGACCCTCTTGTCTATAGATTTTATCCCATTCCTTTAGATTTTGGTTCCCTCTCCTCCTTATTTGGATATTTCAGTAGTATTTGTTGAATCGGAAACGATGATCAATACTCCCACAATTCAAATGACCATTCCAGTTATCTTGTCCACATAGCATTCCCTTCCTGTCTCCCCACGCCTAGTATTTGTACAAGATCACCGTCCTATCCCCCAGCACCTATTTAATATCCCGTCTTAATCTCAGGTGAATATGCCTCTCATGATTAAGTTTAGTTTATTTACGGTAGTGCACATTACCACAGGTTATTTTCGAACCTGCCCAGTGTATATCGGTTATACAAAACCCAGTGTATGTTGGTCATACAAAACCCTGTGGGAATAGCAAAGCTCCCATTATTGATGAATTCAAAAAATTTAAGAACATCAATCAAATAACTCAAATCCCCTCAGAATCGAGAATATAGGCTACTGACCTTGCCGCCGACTGGGAAAAGCATTGTTCGTTGGATCTAGTCACCGTCCCTGTCGGTCTGGGGTGTACACCGGCCTGGTCTTTTCACCCTCAATTCAGAGGCCAGGTCTTAAATAACGGGACCCGGCCCACTCGTGCACGATTTTTCGGCATACGACCTTCAGATGGCAGAGACGGGTATTTTAGATCCGGTTCGAAGGACCAATTGTTGCAGGAATTAAATTCCTCTGTTTTAATACCCAATTAAAATTAAACACTCTGTCAATCCATAAGAATTTGTATGACTCCTATTTGTATAAAATGGACAGAGCCCAGTCTTAAAGTCAATCAGCAGCATTTATTCACGAGAGTACTGTCCATTATACATTTTACCACAGGTTATAAACTGAAAATGACGTCATTAGTTTTAGCCCGTGTCATCTCCGCTCCAGTACAATGGCTGTATGGTTCTCACATCGTCTCCCCCTATTAAGATAATATATGACCGAGCCAAGGCCAGCTTGTGTAGATAAGCCTTCTAGCCAGTCTGGCTATAAGTTCATTCATTTCTACCATGGTACAGACAGTCATTGTTCTAATTCTTAATTATATTTACACACATTATATTCAGTACTAGGATTAAAAAGAATATTCATACATATACAGTAACATAATAGTATTCTGATTAGCACATATACAGTAACATAATAGTATTCTGATTAGTCAGTCCTGATTGAAATGTATACAGAATTAGTCATTATTGATCAAAAAAATCCCCTTAACAACCTGCCATCTACCCACCTGGGGACTGAGGGTTATGAGAGAACCCCCACATCACTAGGTTCTCTTTATTCAACCTGCCATCTACCCACCTGGGGACTGAGGGTTATGAGAGAACCCCCACATCACTAGCTTCTCTTTATTCAACCTGCCATCTACCCACCTGGGGACTGAGGGTTATTAGAGAACCCCCACATCACTAACTTGCATGTTCTGCAGCCTTGTAAAGATAAGGAGGGGATGACTGGGAGGCAGGTTGGCATGTATTGTCATGAATCTTGCCCTGGAGGCAGTTCTGTAAAGTGGTCACTAACTGGCACAGGCACAAAGTAATAAAATAATAATATTATTATTAATAATATTAATAATATAATTATATAATAATAATGGTTGCCTGAGGCGGTTCTCAATCAGAGGCAGGTGATTCTCGTTGTCTCTGATTGGGAACCATATTTCGGCAGCCATATTCTTTGAGTGTTTCGTGGGTGATTGTTCCTGTCTTTGTGTTAGTTGTCACCAGATAGGCTGCATAGGTTTTCACGTTCCGTTTGTTGTTTTTGTATTGTCGTCTTTATTCGCCATTAAACATGTATCGTATTAACCACGCTGCATTTTGGTCCGACTCTCTTTCGACGGAAGAAAACCGTAACACCCTCATATTACCCAGATGAACGAGAGCCAAAGGTCTAATGCTGCAACACCTCTAAGCCATGTCTGAAGAGTCTGAAATGCAATACGATGTTTTTGAGCAGTTGGAAAATTGTCTAACCAATCAGGAGGGGTACAGTCTTGATAGAAGTGTACGTGTTGTGTACCGAAATCAATTCAACAATACAGAGATTCAACAGTTTTTCAATTTCGCATGGGTGAATCAGAATCTTGACTCTGCTGTGTTTTACGTAATGATTTTGGACACTTTGAACGAACTGTTAGACAGGGCTAGAGATTATGGCGAACCACATGATGTCTTACAGTTGGAAATTTGTGGAGACATGCATAGCACGGTATCTCTTATTTTACCCAACGATGAAGCAGATCTGGAACAATTTATAGCCCTGCTAGAACGACTTGTTCAGTCAAATGTTTCCGTCAGAGCCGATAGGAACCTCGAGCTTGTAGTGCAAATAATATGTGGTGGTGGTCAGAGAAGGAAACTCCATAGCACTCACTCTAAGGCGTGAGAACAGGAAGAGGATGCCCATATAAGGGCATAACGCTAACATAGCACTCACTCTAAGGCGTGAGAACAGGAAAAGGATGCCCATATAGAACAGGGCATATAAGGGCATAACACGTGATCCCTTCCCGCCAGGAAAGGGATGTTAGTTATTACTGCATAGTCGGAACTAGAACCACAAGCATTTCGCTACACTCGCATTAACATCTGCTAACCATGTGTATGTGACCAATAACATTTGATTTGTCCTGACCGTATGCCCAAATATGGGCACGCACACGTCATCATGACATAGGGCCATAAATCAAACGTTTGACGTGCCTCGTCTACTTTATTCTCTCTCACATAAAATAAACAGTTTTTGCTTTGTAATTATGGGGTATTGTGTGTAGATTGATGAGGGGGAAAAAAACAATTTAATCCATTTTAGAATAAGGCTGTAGCGTGACATGACAAAATGTGGAAAAAGTCAAGGGTCTGAATACTTTCTGAATGCCCTGTATATCAGTATATTAGACTCTCTCTCTCTCTGTCTCGATCCAGTGATGTTGTTTTCATCACTTCTGGTTTAACACTGCCATCAAGTGGAGATTGTCCAAAATGCACCCTTGTTCAGATATAAAAAGAGAGAGAGATTGGGGGGAGAGAGATGGAAACAGCAGAGAGAGCAGGGAAAGCAGAGAGACCAGAGAGAGCAGATCAGAGAGACTAGAGCAGAGAAAGACAGCAGAGAGCAGGGAAAGTAGAGAGCAGAGTGAGCAGGGAAAGCAGAGAGACCAGAGAGAGACTAGAGCAGAGAAAGACAGCAGAGAGCAGAGAGAGTGAGCAGAGAGAGCAGAGAGAAGAGAGGGAGCAAGATAGCAGAGAAAGAGCAGAGCAAGAGCAGAGAGCAGAAAGAGAGAGAGAGCAGAGAGAGGGCAGAGAGAGAACAGAGAGCAGATAGATCAGAGAGAGCGAGCAGAGAGAGAGAGCAGAGCGAGAGACAGCAGAGAACAGAGACAGCAGAGAGAGAGCAGAGAGAGAAGAGAGAGAGCAGAGAGTGAGACAGCAGAGAGAACAGAGAGAGCAGAGAGAGCAAGCAGAGAGAGCAGAGAGAGAGACCAGAGCGAACAGAGAGAGCAGAGAGTGAACAGAGAGAGCAGAGAGAACAGAGAGAGCAGAGAGTGAACCGAGAGAACAGAGAGAGCAGAGAGACAGCAGAGAGAACAGAGAGAGCAGAGAGAAAACAGAGAGAACAGAGAGAGCAGAGAGAGAAGAAAGAGAGCAGAGAGTGAGACAGCAGAGAGAACAGAGAGCAGAAAGAGCAGAGGGTGCAAGAGAGAGAGCAGAGAGAGAGACCAGAGCGAAGAGACAGAGTGAGAGAGCAGAGAGTGAACAGAGAGAGAGCAGAGAGAACAGAGAGAGCAGAGAGACAGCAGACAGCAGAGACAGCAGAGAGCCAGCAGAGAGAGAGCAGAGAGAACATAGAGAGCAGAGAGAGAACAGAGAGTGCAGAGAGAGCAGAGAGAGCGAGCAGAGCGAGAGAGTGAGCAGAGAGAGAGAGTGAGCAGAGAGAAAACAGAGATCAGAGAGAGCGAGCAGAGAGAGTAGAGAGAGAGCAGAGAGAGAGCAGAGAGAGAGAGCAGAGAGAGAGCAGAGAGAGAGAGCAGAGAGAGAGAGCAGAGAGAGAGAGAGAGACAGATACCAGAGAGAGCAGAGAGAGTTACCAGAGAGAGCAGGGAAAGCAGAGAGAGAGCAGAGAGAGCAGAGATAGAGATGCCAGAGAGAGAGCAGAGAGCAGGGAAAGCAGATAGAGCGAGAAGAGCAGAGCAGAGAGAGAGCAGAGCAGAGAGCAGAGGACAGAGAGAGAGCAAGGACAGCAGAGAGAGAGAGCAGAGGCAGAGAGCTGAGTGCAGAGAGAGTTAGAGATCAGAGAGAGTGAGCAGAAAGAGCAGAGAGAGAGTAGAGAGAGCAGAGAAAGAGCAGAGAGAGCAGAGAATGAGCAGAGAGAGAGCAGAGAGAGCTGAGAGTGCAGAGAGAGAGCAGAGACAGCAGAGATCAGAGAGAGAACAGAGAGAGAGCGGAGAGAGTCGAGAGAGAGAACAGAGAGAGAGCGGAGAGAGTCGAGAGAGAGAGCAGAGAGCGAGATACCAGAGAGAGCAGAGAGAACAGGGAAAGCAGAGAGTAAAGAGTAAAGAGAGAGATACCAGATTGAGCAGGGAAAGCAGAGAGAGAGCAGAGAGAGCGGTACCAGAGAGACCAGATTGAGCACGGAAAGCAGAGAGCAGAGAGAGAAGAGCAGAGAGCAGAGAGATACCAGAGAGAGCAGAGAGAGCAGGGAAATCAGAAAGAGAGCAGAGAGAGAGAAGAGAGAGCAGAGAGAGAGCAGAGAGAGCAGATAGACAGATACCAGAGAGAGCAGAGAGCAGGGAAAGCAGAGAGAGCGAGAAAAGCAGAGAGAGCAGAGAGATAGCAGAGAGAGCAGAGAGCTGGCAAAGCAGAGAGAGTAGAGAGATGGAGCAGAGAGAGCTGAGAGTGCAGAGAGATCAGAGAGCAGAGACAGCAGAGAGAGAATGCAGAGAGAGAGAGAGCAGAGACATCAGAGAGAGAGAGAGCAGAGAGATAGTAGAGCGAGATAGCAGAGAGAGCTGAGAGAGAGCAGAGACAGAGAAGCAGAGAGAGAACAGAGAGAGAACAGAGAGCAGGCAGAGATAGTAGAGAGAGAGAGCAGAAATCAGAGAGAGGGAGCAGAGAGAGAGAGCAGCGAGAAGAGAGAGCAGAGTGAGAGTAGAGAGAGAGCAGAGAGAGAGCAGAGAGAGAGTAGAGAGAGAGAGCAGAGAGACAGATACCAGAGAGACCAGATAACAGAGAGAGCAGGGATAGCAGAGAGAGCGAGAAGAGCAGAGAGAGCAGAGAAAGCAGAGAGAGAGAAACCAGAGAGAGCAGAGAGCAGAGAGAGAGAGCAGAGCAGAGAGCAGAGCAGAGAGCAGAGCAGAGAGATACCAGAGAGAGCAGAGAGAGGGAGCAGAGAGCAGAGAGAGAGATCAGAGAAAGAGAGCACCGAATAATGCATGCAGAGCAGAATTAGGCCGATACCCACTAATTATCAAAATCGAGAAAAGAGCCGTTAAATTCTATAACCACCTAAAAGGAAACGATTCCCAAACCTTCCATAACAAAGCCATCACCTACAGAGAGGTGAACCTGGAGAAGAGTCCCCTAAGCAAGCTGGTCCTGGGGCTCTGTTCACAAACACAAACACACCCTACAGAGCCCCAGGACAGCAGCACAATTAGACCCAACCAAATCATGAGAAAACAAAAAGATAAATACTTGACACATTGGAAAGAATTTACAAAAAAACAGAGCAAACTGGAATGCTATTTGGCCCTAAACAGAGAGTACACAGCGGCAGAATACCTGACCACTGTGACTGACCCAACATTAAGGAAAGCTTTGACTATGTACAGACTCAGTGAGCATAGCCTTGCTATTGAGAAAGGCCGCCGTAGGCAGACATGGCTCTCAAGAGATGACAGGCTATTTGCTCACTGCCCACAAAATGAGGTGGAAACTGAGCTGCACTTCCTAACCTCCTGCCCAATGTATGACCATATTAGAGAGACATATTTCTCTCAGGTGACACAGATCCACAAAGAATTTTAAAACAAATCCAATTTTGAAAAACTCCCATATCTACTGGGTGAAATTCCACAGTGTGACATCACAGCAGCAAGATTTGTGACCTGTTGCCACGAGAAAAGGGCAACCAGTGAAGAACAAACACCATTGTAAATACAACCCATATTTATGCTTATTTTTTTTATCTTGTGTCCTTTAACCATCTGTACATTGTTAAAACACTGTATATATAATATGACATTTGTCTTTATTGTTTTGAAACTTCTGTATGTGTAATGTTTACTGTTAATTTTTATTGTTTATTTCACTTTATATATTCACTTTATATATTATCTACCTCACTTGCTTTGGCCATGTTAACACATGTTTCCCATGCCAATAAAGCCCTTGAATTGAATTGAGCAGAGAGAGCAGATTCAGCAGTGAGCAGAGAGCAGAGAGAGATCTGTGTGTCTAGAATCTCCCTCTCTGTTGATGACGTCACAGGGTTCCTCTGGTCTGGAGAGATTCCACCGGGGCCCTGCATTACACCACTCTGTTGCTATAGTGACCCTGCATCACAACACTCTGTTGCTACAGTGACCCTGCATCACAACACTCTGTTGCTATAGTGACCCTTCATCTGTAACGATCTTCTTTGGGAGAAAGAGAGGAGGACCAAAGCGCAGCGTGGTAAGTGGTCATGATGAAACTTTAATAGAACAAACTGAACACTGAACACAGAACAATAAACTGAACACTGAAATACAGAACAATAAACTGAACGAACGAAAACCGAAACAGTTCCATGTGGAACACACAGACACCTCCTCCTCCAACCACCCACAAAACCCAACAGAAAACAGGCTACCTAAATATGGTTCCAAATCAGAGACAATGACTAACACTGCCTCTGATTGACAACCATATCAGGCCAAATGAAAACCCAACATAGAAACACAAAACATAGATAACCCAGCCAACTACCTGACCATACTTAAACAAAACATAGATAACCCAGCCAACTCCCTGACCATACTTAAACAAAACATAGATAACCCACCCAACTCACGCCCTGACCATACTTAAACAAAGAAAAATACAAAAGAATTAAGGTCAGAACGTGACATCATCACAACAATATGTTGCTATAGTGATCCTGCATCACAACACTCTGTTGCTATAGTCACCCTGCATTACAACACTACGTTGCTATAGTAACCCTGCATCACAACACTCTGTTGTACAATTTGTTTAATTCTATTCCACATATTTAATTGTTTTGTATTTCATTTCATATTTGTTTCATGTTTCAACCAGTCGCAGGTTAACATCAACCTGACAGAGGAAACATTAAATCAATAAACAAACTGTTTTCACAATTAACAAGCTTTTCTTGTTTCAAGTATGTTTTATTATGAAAAGTACAATATATCCTTGTTTTCTTGTACAAGTATGGAGCGTATGTCCAGATATAATTATATATAATTGCTCAATTTGTTATTCAACATAAACAGTGTTATAAAACAGTCCTCCTCACAACTATAGGAAGACGTGCATGTATGTGTGTGTCCAGTGTGTGTCCTGTGTGAGTTTGTGTTTGTCCAGTGTGTGTGTGTCCAGCGTGTGTGTTTGTGTCCAGTGTGTGTGTGTGTGTGTGTGTCCAGCGTGTGTGTGTCCAGCGTGTGTGTGTCCAGTGTGTGTGTGTGTGTGTGTCCAGTGTGTGTGTGTCCAGTCTGTGTGTGTGTGTCCAGTGTGTGTGTCTCGTGTGTGTGTGTGTGTGTGTGTCCAGTGTGTGGGTGTGTGTGTGTCCAGTGTGTCCAGTGTGTGTGTGTCAAGTCTGTGTGTGTGTGTCTAGTGTTTGTGTGTGTGTCCAGTGTGTGTGTGTGTGTCCAGTGTGTGTGTGTGTGTGTCCAGTGTGTGTGTGTGTGTCCAGTGTGTGTGTGTCCAGTCTGTGTGTGTGTCCAGTGTGTGTGTGTGTGTGTCCAGTCTGTGTGTGTCCAGTGTGTGTGTGTGTGTGTGTGTGTGTCCAGTGTGTGTGTGTGTGTGTGTCCAGTGTGTGTGTGTATGTGTCCAGTGTGTGTGTATGTGTCCAGTGTGTGTGTGTGTGTGTGTGTGTGTGTGTGTGTGTGTCCAGTGCGTGTGTGTGTCCAGTGTGTGTGTGTCCAGTCTTTGTGTGTGTGTCCAGTGTGTATGTGTGTGTCCAGTTTGTGTGTGTGTGTCCAGTGTGTGTGTTCAGTGTGTGTGTGTATGTGTATGTGTCCAGTGTGTGTGTGTGTGTTTGTTTGTCCAGTGTGTGTGTGTGTGTGTGTGAGTCCAGTGTGTGTGTGTGTATCCAGTGTGTGTGTGTGTGTGTGTGTGTCCAGTGGGTGTGTGTGTGTGTGTGTGTGTGTCCAGTGTGTGTGTGTGTCTGTGTCCAGTATGTGTGTGTGAGTGTCCAGTGTGTGTGTGTGTGTGTGTGTCCAGTGTGTGTGTGTCCAGTCTGTGTGTGTTTCCAGTCTGTGTGTGTGTGTCCAGTGTGTGTGTGTGTGTCCAGTCTGTGTGTGTGTGTCCAGTGTGTGTGTGTGTCCAGTCTGTGTGTGTGTGTCCAGTGTGTGTGTGTGTGTGTGTGTGTACAGTGTGTGTGTGTATGTCCAGTGTGTGTGTCCAGTGTGTGTGTGTGTGTGTGTGTGTGTGTGTGTGTCCAGTGTGTGTGTGTGTGTGTGTCCAGTGTGTGTGTGTGTGTGTCCAGTCTGTGTGTGTGTGTCCAGTCTGTGTGTGTGTGTGTCCAGTGTGTGTGTGTCCAGTGTGTGTGTGTGTGTGTGTGTGTGTGTGTGTGTGTGTCCAGTGTGTGTGTGTGTGTCCAGTCTGTTTGTGTCCAGTGTGTGTGTGTGTGTGTGTCCAGTTTGTGTGTGTGTGTGTTTGTTTGTCCAGTGTGTGTGGGTGTGTGTGTGAGTCCAGTGTGTGTGTATCCAGTGTGTGTGTGTGTGTGTGTGTGTGTCCAGTGTGTGTGTGTGTCTGTGTCCAGTATGTGTGTGTGTGTGTCCAGTGTGTGTGTGTGTGTCCAGTGTGTGTGTGTGTCCAGTGTGTGTGTGTGTGTGTTTGTTTGTCCAGTGTGTGTGTGTGTGTGTGTGTGTGTGAGTCCAGTGTGTGTGTGTGTATCCAGTGTGTGTGTGTGTGTGTGTGTGTGTCCAGTGTGTGTGTGTGTCTGTGTCCAGTATGTGTGTGTGAGTGTCCAGTGTGTGTGTGTGTGTCCTGTTTGTGTGTGTGTGTCCAGTCTGTTTGTGTCCAGTGTGTGTGTCTGTCCAGTCTGTGTGTGTGTGTCTAGTGTTTGTGTGTGTGTCCAGTGTGTGTGTGTGTGTGTGTCCAGTCTGTGTGTGTCCAGTGTGTGTGTGTGTGTCCAGTGTGTGTGTCCAGTGTGTGTTTGTGTGTGTGTGTGTCCAGTGTGTGTGTGTGTGTGTCCAGTTTGTGTGTGTGTGTGTGTGTGTGTGCAGTGTGTGTGTGTCCAGTGTGTGTGTGTCCACTGTGTGTTTGTGTGTGTGTGTCCAGTGTGTGTGTGTGTGTGTGTCCAGTGTGTGTGTGTGTGTGTGTCCAGTGTGTGTGTGTGTACAGTGTGTGTGTGTGTCCAGTGTGTGTGTGTCCAGTGTGTGTGTATGTGTGTGTGTGTGTGTGTGTGTGTGTGTGTTTGTCCAGTGTGTGTCCAGTGTGTGTGTGTGTGTGTGTGTGTGTGTGTGTGTGTGTGTGTGTGTGTGTGAGTCCAGTGTGTGTGTGGATCCAGTGTGTGAGTCCAGTGTGTGTGTATCCAGTGTGTGTGTGTGTGTGTTTGTCCAGTGTGTGTGTGTGTGTTTGTCCAGTGTGTGTGTGTGTGTGTGAGTCCAGTGTGTGTGTGTATCCAGTGTGTGTGTGTGTGAGTCCAGTGTGTGTGTGTATCCAGTGTGTTTGTGTGTGGTTGTCCAGTGTGTGTGTGTGAGTCCAGTGTGTGTATTCAGTGTGTGTCTGTGTGTGTCAGTCCAGTGTGTGTGTGTATCCAGTGTGTGTGTGTGTGTGTGAGTCCAGTGTGTGTATTATTTACAGGTTATTATTGTGTGTGTGTGTGTGTGTGTCATGTTATTTTAGGGACACTGAGGAGTCAGAACAAACCCTAAACCCTGGATAGAGGGGCTCAGTGAATGTGGAGGTGAATGTGATCAGGTGGGTCAGTGTGTCAGAGGAGGCTCTATAGAAGGACAGAGTGCCGGCTGGCCAGTCCAGATACACTCCTACTCTGTGGGAGCTGGAGGAGGGGACGTCTATGGTAGTGGGATTATTATTGTGCCTGGCAATGTAACTGTTGACAGAGCAGAACAGACTCCAGGACTTGTCATTGTATCCAAGACAACAGTCCTTAACCCTTCCTCTCCTGTTGATTCCTTTATATGTCACTCCTATAACAGCCCCCATTCTCCCACTCCACTCTACCTCCCAGTAACAGCGCCCAGTCAGACCCTCGCTACACAGCACCTGTCCACAGCCCTCAAATCTCTCTGGGTGATCAGGATACAGCTGCTTCTCTCTCCTACATGTCACCTTTCTGTTCTCCTCAGACAGAGAGAGGAGTCTGTTTACTGTGTTTAGGTCCAGTGTGAGATCACAGACATCTGATGGATGAAACCAGACACAATATTAGAAATCATCATCATTCACATTAGAATGTTAACTCACTTTTCACTAATTCATTTAATGTAGATGTTTCTAGGTATCAAAAGGAGAAGTTAAGGTAACTTGAGACTTGTTGAATACTCATATGTTATACTGTATGGTAATATAAAACACACTTATTCCCATTAATTACACACACACACACACACACACACATTATCAAATCAACTCTTTGTAAACTTTGGTGTCCCTGATTTCTGCTTCTGTAGAACTACAGCTGATATTTAATATGACCAAGTCAGTAATGATGGTGGTCTTTGACTTAACTTGAATTAAGACTTATTCTTAGTCATATTCTTCACAGCAGTCAACACTCACATTTTCTAAGCCCAGGTTTCATTCTGTTCTCTCCACCATGTTCCACACTGTAGCGGTAAGCAGAAGAACAGACAGTCATTGAGGGATACACACACACACACACACACACACACACACACACACACACACACACACACAGTCAGCATATAACTTTGTCCAAGTGGTGGTTAGAATGTTTGTCTTAACCAGCCTGATAAGTCCAACATGTCTGATATGAACATTGACATAAACCCTCTACATACTTGAGTTTCTCCAGTCTGCAGTGTGGATCCTCCAGTCCAGCAGAGAGCAGTCTGACTCCTGAGTCTCCTGGGTGATTGTAGCTCAGGTCCAGCTCTCTCAGGTGTGAGGGGTTTGACCTCAGAGCTGAGACCAGAGAAGCACAGCCTTCCTCTGTGACTAGACAGCCTGACAGCCTGCAAAGAGTCAAATCATATTAAATCACACTGATATTCTTTGGTGGGGAAAATAGTGGCAGTATATTTTTTCAACATATTCAGATATATCAGTGTCCTGAAACCTTCCATATCTATTCATAAATGAATGTATCATTATTATAAATGACAAATTATCAAAGTATTGCCTGCAGATAGAAAAATGTATAGTACAAATATTATAGTAGACTGACCAGACCAGTTTAAAAGTAGTATCAGTCAGAAGACAGACAGTGAGGAATCAGATTTAGCAATTTACCAATAACAGAGGCTACAACAAAACATGCTAACCTCTCACCAATAACAATAACAGAGGCTACAACAACACATGCTAACCTCTCACCATTACCAATAACAGAGACTACAACAAAACATGCTAAACTCTCACCATTACCAATAACAGAGACTACAACAAAACATGCTAAACTCTCACCATTACCAATAACAGAGACTACAACAAAACATGCTAACCTCTCACCATTACCAATAACAGAGTCTACAACAAAACATGCTAACCTCTCACCATTACCAATAACAGAGACTACAACAAAACATACTAACCTCTCACCATTACCAATAACAGAGGCTACAACAAAACATGATAACCTCTCACCATTACCAATAACAGAGGCTACAACATGCTAACCTCTCACCATTACCAATAACAGAGGCTACAACAAAACATGCTAACCTCTCACCATTACCAATAACAGAGGATACAACAAAACATGCTAACCTCTCACCATTACCAATAACAGAGACTACAACAAAACATACTAACCTCTCACCATTACCAATAACAGAGGCTACAACAAAACATGCTAACCTCTCACCATTACCAATAACAGAGACTACAACAAAACATGCTAACCTCTCACCATTACCAATAACAGAGGATACAACAAAACATGCTAACCTCTCACCATTACCAATAACAGAGACTACAACAAAACATGCTAACCTCTCACCTACATTACCACCATTAACAGAGGATACAACAAAACATGCTAACCTCTCACCATTACCAATAACAGAGGCTACAACAAAACATGGTAACCTCTCACCATTACCCATAACAGAGCTACAACAAAACATACTAACCTCTCACCATTACCAATAACAGAGGATACAACAAAACATGCTAACCTTTCACCATTACCAATAACAGAGACTACAACAAAACATGCTACCCTCTCACCATTACCAATAACAGAGACTACAACAAAACATACTAACCTCTCACCATTACCAATAACAGAGACTACAACAAAACATGCTAACCTCTCACCATTACCAATAACAGAGGATACAACAAAACATGCTAACCTCTCACCATTACCAATAACAGAGGCTACAACAAAACATGCTAACCTCTCACCATTACCAATAACAGAGGCTACAACAAAACATACTAACCTCTCACCATTACCAATAACAGAGGCTACAACAAAACATACTAACCTCTCACCATTACCAATAACCACCAATAACAGACTACAACAAAACATGCTAACCTCTCACCATTACCAACAACAGAGGCTACAACAAAACATGCTAACCTCTCACCATTACCAATAACAGAGGGGGTCTGATCTTTGTGGCTCTGTAACTTTCTCGTTCATCATCATTCTCTATTCATTCATGATTATTCATAATCTTGGTAGCATCCACATGAATGTAGAAGTGTTCAGAAACATCTTCTATTCTTACTGACAATACAAGTGAAGTGACTCCAAAATGACAGGACATTATTCACCATTCAGTTTCTATTAGGAAAACATCTAAAACACAACCAAGACAAACTGCAAATAAGTTCAACAAGTTAGTAGAATCACAAGCTTGATGTAATCACTGCAGGCTTGGAATATAGGACCAAATACTAATCTTATGACAAAAATAATTTATCCAAAATATTATGACTTTTTCAAATGGGAGAACTAGATACATAAAGTGTTTTCATTTATAAACTGTAAAATAAATATGTATGAAAATACCTTTAAATAAAAGGTGACATTCTGTACAGTCAATTAATATGAAACATTATATCTCAAATCCAAAATGCTGGATCAAAGCACCACATTTAAAACTGTAAGCTTCACTGTCCAAACACATATGGTGTGGACTATGTGTGTCTGGTAAACACATGTGGATCTGGTGAACAGTTATCACTTGTTGACCAACTACAGGAATACTGACCTCAGAGTCTCCAGTTTACAGTGGGGATTCCCCAGTCCAGCAGAGAGCAGCTTCACTCCTGAATCCTTCAGGTCATTGTTACTCAGGTCCAGCTCTCTCAGGTGTGAGGGGTTTGAACTGAGAACTGAGGCCAACACTTCACAGGATGTGTCTGTGAGTTTACAGACAGTGAGTCTGAAACACAGAAGAAATACAATGACAGACAGGATGTATTAAAATATTTCGCTTAGCTTTCTCTGCTTACACTGTAACCTGTGCACAAATAACGTGTTGGGTTTAGCCTCAGAGCTGAGACCAGAGAGGCACAGCCTAGAAATGACACATTTTCCAAGTATTGCTTGTAGATAGAAAGATGCATATTAACAAATATGTAAGTAGACTGACCAGACCAGTTTAAAAATCAGTATCAGTCAAAAGACAGACAGTGAGGTATCAGATTTAGATTGTATTGAGTATACAGTCCACACCATATCTATTTTGACAGTGAAGCTAACATTTTAAATGTGGCTCTATTCTCCAACATTTTGGATTTGAGGTCAAATGTTTCATATGAGGTGACAGTTTATAATGTCACCTTTAATTTGAGGGTATTTTAATACATATCTGTTTCACTATTAAAAATGAAAACACTTTATGTTTCCAGTTTCCCCATTTGAAGAAGTCTTAAGTATTCTGAACAATTCACTCATAGTGTATTAAAATAGTCAAAAATGTAGTTTTTTGTCGTAAACTCGTTGGTTGCATTTGCAGTTTGTTTTGGTTGTGTTTTTGGTTGTGTTTTGCCCAATAATAAAATGGTGGATGATGAGTGGAGTAACTTTTCTGTCTAAGAGAGTAGATAACATGTTTCTAAACAATAATAAATTAATCCTGATGATGTCATGATTAAGAAAAATCATGAAAGAATCATGAATAATAATGAGTGAGAAAGTTACAGAGGCTACAACAAAACATACTAACCTCTCACCATTACCAATAACAGAGGCTGCAACAAAACATGCTAACCTCTCACCATTACCAATAACAGAGGCTACAACAAAACATGCTAACCTCTCACCATTACCAATAACAGAGGCTACAACAAAACATGCTAACCTCTCACCATTACCAATAACAGAGGCTACAACAAAACATGCTAACCTCTCACCATTACCAATAACAGAGACTACAACAAAACATGCTAACCTTTCACCATTACCAATAACAGAGACTACAACAAAACATGTTAACATCACAACATTACCAATAACAGAGGATACACCAAAACATGCTAACCTCTCACCATTACCAATAACAGACACTACAACAAAATATGCTAACCTCTCACCATTACCAATAACAGAGGCTACAACAAAACATGCTAACCTCTCACCATTACCAATAACAGAGGCTACAACAAAACATACTAACCTCTCACCATTACCAATAACAGACTACAACAAAACATGCTAACCTCTCACCATTACCAATAACAGAGGCTACAACAAAACATGCTAACCTCTCACCATTACCAATAACAGAGGCTACAACAAAACATACTAACCTCTCACCATTACCAATAACAGAGGCTACAACAAAACATGTTAACATCACAACATTACCAATAACAGAGGATACACCAAAACATGCTAACCTCTCACCATTACCAATAACAGACACTACAACAAAATATGCTAACCTCTCACCATTACCAATAACAGAGGCTACAACAAAACATACTAACCTCTCACCATTACCAATAACAGAGGATACAACAAAACATGCTAACCTCTCACCATTACCAATAACAGAGGCTACAACAAAACATGCTAACCTCTCACCATTACCAATAACAGAGGCTACAACAAAACATACTAACCAATAACAGAGGCTCACCATTAACCTCCACCATAACAGAGGATACAACAAAACATGCTAACCTCTCACCATTACCAATAACAGAGGCTACAACAAAACATGCTAACCTCTCACCATTACCAATAACAGAGGCTACAACAAAACATGCTAAACATTACTAACAGAGACTACAACAAAACATGCTAACCATTACCAATAACAGAGGCTAAAACAAACCTCTCAAACCAATAACAGAGGCTAAACAAAACATACTAACTCACCATTACCAATAACAGAGGATACAACAAAACATGCTAACCTCTCACCATTACCAATAACAGAGGCTACAACAAAACATGCTAACCTCTCACCATTACCAATAACAGAGGCTACAACAAAACATAACCATTACCAATAACAGAGGCTACAACAAAACATACTAACCTCTCACCATTACCAATAACAGAGGATACAACAAAACATGCTAACCTCTCACCATTACCAATAACAGAGGCTACAACAAAACATGCTAACCTCTCACCATTACCAATAACAGAGACTACAACAAAACATGCTAACCTCTCACCATTACCAATTACAGAGACTACAACAATAACAGAGGATACAACAAAACATGCTAACCTCTCACCATTACCAATAACAGAGGGGGTCTGATCTTTGTTCCTCTGTAACTTTCTCATTCATCATCATTCTCGATTCATTCCTGATTATTCATCATCATAGTAGCATCCACATGAATGTAGAAGTGTTCAGAAACATCTTCTATTCTTACTGACAATACAAGTGAAGTGACTCCAAAATGACAGGACATTATTCACCATTCAGTTTCTATGAGGAAAACATCTAAAACACAACCAAGACAAACTGCAAATTAATTCACCAAGTTAGTAGAATCACAATCTTGATGTAATCACTGCAGGCATGGAACATGGGACCAAATACTAAACTTATGACAAAAATAATTTATCCAAAATATTATGACTTTTTCAAATGGGAGAACTAGATACATAAAAGTGTTTTCATTTATAAACTGTAAAAAATATATGTATGAAAATACCTTTAAATAAAAGGTGACATTCTGTACAGTCAATTAATATGAAACATTATATCTCAAATCCAAAATGCTGGAGCACCACATTTAAAACTGTAAGCTTCACTGTCCAAACACATATGGTGTGGACTATGTGCGTCTGGTAAACACATGTGGATCTGGTGAACAGTTATCACTTGTTGACCAACTACAGGAATACTGACCTCAGAGTCTCCAGTTTACAGTGGGGATTCCCCAGTCCAGCAGAGAGCAGCTTCACTCCTGAATCCTTCAGGTCATTGTTACTCAGATCCAGCTCTCTCAGGTGTGAGGGGTTTGAACTGAGAACTGAGGCCAACACTTCACAGGATGTGTCTGTGAGTTTACAGCCAGTGAGTCTGAAACACAGAAGAAATACAATGACAGACAGGTTGTATTCAAATGTTACACTTAGCTTTCCCTGCTTACACTGTAACCTGTGCACAAATAACGTGTTGGGTTTAGCGTCAGAGCTGAGACCAGAGAGGCACAGCCTAGAAATGACACATTTTCCAAGTATTGCTTGTAGATAGAAAGATGCATATTAACAAATATGTAAGTAGACTGACCAGACCAGTTTAAAAATCAGTATCAGTCAGAAAACAGACAGCGAGGTATCAGATTTAGATTGTATTGAGTATACAGTCCGCACCATATCTATTTAGACAGTGAGGTATCAGATTTAGATTGTATTGAGTATACAGTCCACACCATATCTATTTAGACAGTGAGGTATCAGATTTAGATTGTATTGAGTATACAGTCCACACCATATCTATTTAGACAGTGAGGTATCAGATTTAGATTGTATTGAGTATACAGTCCACACCATATCTAATACCTCCAGTATTTATGCTGCAGTAGTTTATGTGTCGGGGGGCTAGGGTCAGTTTGTTATATCTGGAGTACTTCTCCTGTCCTATTCGGTGTCCTGTGTGAATCTAAGTGTGCATTCTCTAATTCTCTCCTTATCTCTTTCTTTCTCTCTCTCGGAGGACCTGAGCCCTAGGACCATGCCCCAGGACTACCTGACATGATGACTCCTTGCTGTCCCCAGTCCACCTGGCCATGCTGCTGCTCCATTTTCAACTGACCTGAGCCCTAGGACCATGTCCCAGGACTACCTGACATGATGACTCCTTGCTGTCCCCAGTCCACCTGGCCATGCTGCTGCTCCAGTTTCAACTGTTCTGCTTTACTATTATTCGACCATGCTGGTCATTTATGAACATTTGAACATCTTGGCCATGTTCTGTTATAATCTCCACCCGGCACAGCCAGAAGAGGACTGGCCACCCCACATATGCTCTCTCTAATTCTCTCTTTCTTTCTCTCTCTCGGAGGACGTGAGCCCTAGGACCGTGCCCCAGGACTACCTGACATGATGACACCTTGCTGTCCCCAGTCCACCTGGCCATGCTGCTGTTCCAGTTTCAACTGACCTGAGCCCTAGGACCATGCCCCAGGACTACCTGACATGATGACTCCTTGCTGTCCCCAGTCCACCTGACTGTGCTGCTGCTCCAGTTTCAACTGTTCTGCCTTATTATTATTCGGCTGGTCATTTATGAACATTTGAACATCTTGGCCATGTTCTGTTATAATCTCCACCCGGCACAGCCAGAAGAGGACTGGCCACCCCACATAGCCTGGTTCCTCTCAAGGTTTCTTCCTAGGTTTTGGCCTTTCTAGGGAGTTTTTCCGAGCCACCGTGCTTCTACACCTGCATTGCTTGCTGTTTGGGGTTTTAGGCTGGGTTTCTGTACAGCACTTTGAGATATTAGCTGATGTACGAAGGGCTATATAAATACATTTGATTTGATTTGATAGACAGTGAGGTATCAGATTTAGATTGTATTGAGTATACAGTCTACACCATATCTATTTAGACAGTGAAGCTGACATTTTAAATGTGTCTCTATTCTCCAACATTTTGGATTTCAGATCAAATGTTTCATATGAGGTGACAGTATATAATGTCACCTTTAATTTGAGGATATTTTAATACATATCTGTTTCACATTTTGAAATGAAAACACTTTATGTTTCCAGTCTCCCCATTAGAAGAAGACATAAGTAATCTGACCAATTTACTTATAGTATATTAAAGTAGTCAAAAGTTTAGTATTTTGTCGTAAACTTGTTGGTTGCATTTGCAGTTTGTTTTGGTTGTGTTTTTGGTTGTGTTTTGCCCAATAATAAAATGGTGGATGATGAGTGGAGTAACTTTTCTGTCTAAGAGAGTAGATAACATGTTTCTAAACAATAATAAATTAATCCTGATGATGTCATGATTAAGAAAAATCATGAAAGAATCATGAATAATAATGAGTGAGAAAGTTACAGAGGCTACAACAAAACATGCTAACCTCTCACCATTACCAATAACAGAGGCTACAACAAAACATGCTAACCTCTCACCATTACCAATAACAGAGGCTACAACAAAACATGCTAACCTCTCACCATTACCAATAACAGAGACTACAACAAAACATGCTAACCTCTCACCATTACCAATAACAGAGGCTACAACAAAACATGCTAACCTCTCACCATTACCAATAACAGAGGCTACAACAAAACATGCTAACCTCTCACCATTACCAATAACAGAGGATACAATAAAACATGCTAACCTCTCACCATTACCAATAACAGAGGATACAACAAAACATGCTAACCTCCCACCATTACCAATAACAGAGACTACAACAAAACATGCTAACCTCTCACCATTACCAATAACAGAGGCTACAACAAAACATGCTAACCTCTCACCATTACCAATAACAGAGGCTACAACAAAACATGCTAACCTCTCACCATTACCAATAACAGAGGCTACAACAAAACATGCTAACCTCTCACCATTACCAATAACAGAGGCTACAACAAAACATGCTAATCTCTCACCATTACCAATAACAGAGACTACAACAAAACATGCTAACCTCTCACCATTACCAATAACAGAGTCTACAACAAAACACACTAACCTCTCAGCATTACCAATAATAGAGGCTACAACAAAACATGCTAACCTCTCACCATTACCAATAACAGAGGAGGTCTGATCTTTGTCCCTCAGTAACTTTCTCATTCATCATCATTCACGATTCATTCATAATTATGGTAACATCCACATGAATGTAGAAGTGTTCAGAAACATCTTCTATTCTTACTGACAATACAAGTGAAGTGACTCCAAAATGACAGGACATTATTCACCATTCAGTTTCTATTAGGAAAACATCTAAAACACAACCAAGACAAACTGCAAATAAGTTCAACAAGTTAGTAGAATCACAAGCTTGATGTAATCACTGCAGGCTTGGAATATAGGACCAAATACTAATCTTATGACAAAAATAATTTATCCAAAATATTATGACTTTTTCAAATGGGAGAACTAGATACATAAAGTGTTTTCATTTATAAACTGTAAAATAAATATGTATGAAAATACCTTTAAATAAAAGGTGACATTCTGTACAGTCAATTAATATGAAACATTATATCTCAAATCCAAAATGCTGGATCAAAGCACCACATTTAAAACTGTAAGCTTCACTGTCCAAACACATATGGTGTGGACTATGTGTGTCTGGTAAACACATGTGGATCTGGTGAACAGTTATCACTTGTTGACCAACTACAGGAATACTGACCTCAGAGTCTCCAGTTTACAGTGGGGATTCCCCAGTCCAGCAGAGAGCAGCTTCACTCCTGAATCCTTCAGGTCATTGTTACTCAGGTCCAGCTCTCTCAGGTGTGCGGGGTTTGACCTCAGAGCTGAGACCAGAGAAGCACAGCCTTCCTCTGTGACTAGACAGCCTGACAGCCTGCAAAGAGTCAAATCATATTAAAATCACACTGATATTCTTTGGTGGTGAAAATAGTGTATCATCATTAAAAATGACACATGATCAAAGTATTGCCTGCAGATAGAAACATGTATAGTACAAATATTTGAGAAGACTGACCAGACCAGTTTAAAAATCAGTATCACTCAAAAGACAGACAGTGAGGTATCAGATTTAGATTGTATTGAGTATACAGTCCACACCATATCTATTTAGACAGTGAGGTATCAGATTTAGATTGTATTGAGTAAACAGTCCACACCATATCTATTTAGACAGTGAGGTATCAGATGTAGATTGTATTGAGTATACAGTCCACACCATATCTATTTAGACAGTGAGGTATCAGATTTAGATTGTATTGAGTATACAGTCCACACCATATCTATTTAGACAGTGAAGCTAACATTTTAAATGTGTCTCTATACTCCAACATTTTGGATTTCAGATCAAATGTTTCATATGAGGTGACAGTTTATAATGTCACCTTTTATTTGAGGATATTTTAATACATACAGTTGACGTCGGTAGTTTACATACACCTTAGCCAAATACTTTTAAACTCAATTTTTACAATTCCTGACATTTAATCCTAGTTAAAATTCCCTGTTTTAGGTCAGTTAGGATCACCACTTTATTTTAAGAATGTGAAATGTCAGAATAATAGTAGAGAGAATTATTTATTTAAGCTTTTATTTCTTTCATCACATTCCCAGTGGGTCAGAAGTTTACATACACTCAATTAGTATTTGGTAGCATTGCCTTTACATTGTTTAACTTGGGTCAAATGTTTCGGGTAGCCTTCCACAAGCTTCCCACAATAAGTTGGGTGAATTTTGGCCCATTCCTCCTGACAGAGCTGGTGTAACTGAGTCAAGTTTGTAGGTCTCCTTGCTCACACATGCTTTTTCAGTTCTGCCCTCAAATTTTCTGTAGGATTGAGGTCAGGGATTTGTGATGGCCACTCCAATACATTGACTTTGTTGTCCTTAAGCCATTTTACTACAACTTTGGACGTATGCTTGGGGTCATTGTCCAAAACATGCTAACCTCTCACCATTACCAATTACAGAGACTACAACAAAACATACTAACCTCTCACCATTACCAATAACAGAGGCTACAACAAACCATACTAACCTCTCACCATTACCAATAACAGAGACTACAACAAAACATGCTAACCTCTCACCATTACCAATAACAGAGACTACAACAAAACATACTAACCTCTCACCATTACCAATAACAGAGACTACAACAAAACATGCTAACCTCTCACCATTACCAATAACAGAGACTACAACAAAACATGCTAACCTCTCACCATTACCAATAACAGAGACTACAACAAAACATGCTAACCTCTCACCATTACCAATAACAGAGACTACAACAAAACATGCTAACCTCTCACCATTACCAATAACAGAGGCTACAACAAAACATGCTAACCTCTCACCATTACCAATAACAGAGGCTACAACAAAACATGCTAACCTCTCACCATTACCAATAACAGAGGGGGTCTGATCTTTGTTCCTCTGTAACTTTCTCATTCATCATCATTCTCGATTCATTCATGATTATTCATAATCTTGGTAGCATCCACATGAATGTAGAAGTGTTCAGAAACATCTTCTATTCTTACTGACAATACAAGTAAAGTGACTCCAAAATGACAGGACATTATTCACCTTTCAGTTTCTATTAGGAAAACATCCAAAACACAACCAAGACAAACTGCAAATTAATTCAACAAGTTAGTAGAATCACAAGCTTGATGTAATCACTGCAGGCATGGAATATGGGACCAAATACTAAACGTATGACTACTTTAATAAACTATAAGTGAATATAACCGAATAATTACGACTTTTCAAATGGGAGAACTACATACATAAAAGTGCTTTCATATCTGATAATACTGACCTCAGAGTCTCCAGTTTACAGTGGGGATTCCCCAGTCCAGCAGAGAGCAGCTTCACTCCTGAATCCTTCAGGTCATTGTTACTCAGGTCCAGCTCTCTCAGGTGTGAGGGGTTTGACCTCAGAGCTGAGACCAGAGAAGCACAGCCTTCCTCTGTGACTCCACAGCCTGACAGCCTGACAAAGAGATCATCATGACTTCACAAACACACTGTTAATTTAACACCAGTAGTGTAGAAGGACAATGGCAGATGCATTTGGTTTATTCTCACAAACAACATATAGATTCATCTTCCGTCTCCTAGAATTGTATGGTCATATTGTTATACTAATGTGAAAATCAATGAATTTATTCAATATGTTTTTCAATATAATATTATAGACATATTATAATACATATTTTTCTCTAAACTGAATATTTCTTCCTGATGATTAGTTCTTATATGTCATTTTATTTACTCACAGAACAGCTCTGGAGGCTTTGACCACTGGCAGCAGCCTCAGAAGACCTTCCTCTGATCTGGAGTATTTCTTCAGGTCAAACACATCCAGCTCCTTTTCTGAAGTCAGCAACACAAAGACCAGAGCTGACCACTGTGCAGGTGACAGTTCGTCTTCTGAGAGACTTCCTGATCTCAGGTATCTTTGGATCTCCTCCACTAGAGAATGGTCATTCAGTTCATTCAGACAGTGGAACAGATTGATGCTCCTCTCTGGAGAGAGATCCTCCCCGATCTTCTCCTTGATGTACTCGACTGTGTCTTCATGGCTCTGTGAGCTGCTTCTTGTCTTTGTCAGTAGACCTCGTAAGTGCTTCTGATTGGACTCCAGTGAGAGGCCCAGAAGGAAGCGGAGGAAAAGGTCCAGGTTTCCTGTCTCACTTTGTAAGGCTTTATCCACAGCACTCTTGTAGACAGTAACTTCAGACTTGTCACTTGTTTGCAGTTTGTTCATTAGATTCTCATTGTTGTTGATGAATGAGAGAAACACATATACAGCAGCCAGAAACTCCTGAATGCTCAGATGCACGAAGCAGTACACCTTGTCCTGGTACAGCACACATTCCTCTTTAAAGAGCTGTGTGCACAATCCTGAGTACACTGAGGCTTCATTAACATCAATGCCAGCCTCTTTCAGGTCTTCTTCATAGAAAATCAGATTGCCATTCACAAGCTGTTGAAAAGCCAGTTTTCCCAGTGACAGAATGCTCTCTTTATTCCAGTGTGGATCTGTCTCTTCTTTCCCAAGATACTTTTCATTCTTCTGTTTGGTATGAAACTCCACAAGGTGTGTGTACATCTCAGTCAGAGTCTTGGGCATCTCTTCTCTCTTATGTTTCAGCATGTGTTCAAAGACTGTTGCAGAAATCCAACAGAAGACTGGAATGTGGCACATGATGTGGAGGCTCCTTGATGTCTTTATGTGTGAGATGATTCTGCTGGCCAGGTCCTCATCACTGAATCTCTTCCTGAAGTACTCCTCCTTCTGTGGGTCATTGAACCCTCGTACCTCTGTCACCTGGTCAACACACCCTGAAGGGATCTTATTGGCTGCTGCAGGTCGGGTAGTTATCCAGAGGAGAGCAGAGGGAAGCAGATTTCCCTTGATGAGATTTGTCAGCAGAACATCCACTGAGGTTGACTCTGTGACGTCCCAACAGATCTTGTTCTTCTGGAAGTCTAGGGGCAGTCGGCACTCATCCAGACCATCAAAGATGAACAGAACTTTGTACTTGTCGTAGTTTGAGATTCTTGATTGTTTGGTTTCCATTGAGAAGTGATTAAGAAGTTCAATGAAAGTGTGTTTGTCCCCTTTCATCAAATTCAGCTCCCGAAAAGGGAATGAAAATACAAATTGGACATCCTGATTTGCTTTTCCTTCAGCCCAGTCCAGAATGAACTTCTGCACAGAGACTGTTTTTCCAATGCCAGCGACTCCCTTTGTCAGCACAGTTCTGATAAGTTTGTCTTGTCCAGTTAAGGGTTTGAAGATGTCATTACATTTGATTGCAGTCTCTGGTCTTGCTTGTTTCCTGGTTGTTGTCTCAATCTGTCTCAGCTCATGTTCATTATTGACCTCTCCTGTTCCACCCTCTGTGATGTAGAGCTCTGTGTAGATCTTATTGAGAAGTGTTGGGTTTCCTTGTTTAGCGATCCCCTCAAATACACATTGAAACTTCTTCTTTAGATTAGATTTGAGTTCACGTTGGCAAATCACAGCAAGCTCATCTGAATCTAGAAATAACACAGAGGATATTAATATTACGTCTGTTTTAATGCCTACAGTATTGTAGGACTGTTATAAAGTTTTACATTATAATAATTTATTCTCTTAACTGACTGTATAAATCTGTAAATGTTTTCATAATGCATTACAGACTGGTGTGACTGATTATATTATTATTGGTATTATTGATGGTATTATTAATGTTCTCTCTCTCTAAATGAATCACCACAACACATCCCTGCTGCTACTTGATGAGGTCACTAGGTGTTGTGTTAAGGCTGCTACAATATCATTGAGTTACACAGCTACTTTAGCTGTACTTTAGCTACAGCTTTTAAATGTTATAAAACATCATTCAACATGAGGCAGACAGATCTTACATTTCTCCAGTGTGTCAGCAAGCTCCTTCTGGTTCATTTTCCTCAGGATGTGCAGTGTGATCTTCAGAGCCCCCTCTCTGGCACTGCTCTCCTGCTGCTCATCTTCAGCATCCACCACTTCCTTATCCTGCTTCTGACTCTCAAAGCCTTCTGGGAGTTCCGGACTAAGAATCCTCTTGAATATCTTCAGCTCGTTCTTCACAAATGTCATAATATTCTCTTCAAGCGACTGAAAAAAATCAAGTAAATAAATTAAGCAAGAGAATAAATGCTTTCTCATTAACACATTAATGAATGATTGACAGATCAACTTTATTTGAGGTAAACAAAAACAAATGTACATAACAGGACCACATACACTGAATATGGAGTCCAGGTCTGTTTGATGACTCTGGGAAGACTGACCACTGAGAATCTCTGACTCTGATCTCTCCTGTTGGTTTCTGTGGACAAAACATAAAACATATATCTCCCGTCAGGGTTGGTTTTTTTCGACAGAATAGAGTATTCTGTTAACTATTGTGTACTAATGATGGGCCTCTATGACATAAAAGTGACAGAGAAGATGTATGATGTCTTTAGGTGAAAGAGCATGAGTTCATGTTACCGTTGGAGAAATGGTTTTAGTTTTAGTTTAGTTTGGAGCCTTAACCTTTCTATGTATCTGTTGTTCGTCATGTTGAAAGGGGTGTATCTTGGCTATAAAAGACCTTTGTGCTTTTGATTTATCACTCTCAACGGATAATTATAAATGGTGAATCATTGACAAGTCTAGGCTATTGCAAAGCTCGTATTATTAAAGATTTAGTTTAAGTGTAACTCTGACTGATAAGTGTGTCTCTCCTCATTTGATAGTAAAGAAATTAACCACCACACTCCTCATCCAGGGAGTACACACACACACACACACACACACACACACACACACACACACACACACACACACACACACACACACACACACACACACACACACACACACACACGAGGGAATGTTGTTTTTGTTTAATATTGTTTTAGGACTATGAAAATGGATAAAAGGATGAGCCTATTGATTATGGAAACAACAACAATAAATGGGAAAATGGGAGGAGAAATTACTAGAGACGGTGTTGTTTAACTCACTGACCAGGACCCATGAGTTCTTCTTACCTTTGTTCAGTAGAAAAGTATCCCTCTCTAAACAGTATAGGTTGAAGCATAGACCGGTCACTCTTCATGGACACACAGCTGGGTACAGGGGAGGCTGGTCTCTCCTGCTTGATTGGGCTTCAACACAACAGAGACAAACATTACATCTCTCATCTACTCTGAGCTCAGATGGGGAAACATAAGAGTTTCATTCCATAACGCTATATATCACTTTTCAGAAATGTTGGTAAATTAGCTTTTATTCTTTAAATAAATTGTGAAATATCTTGGTGTGTTTTTTCACTATCATGGCATTGGGTTGTTCAATGAAAGACATGCATTTGTTTAAAGTCTATCACTTGATGGTTTCATTTCAGAGAGACAAAGAATCATGTTTTTTCCTCAAAATGCTATTTAAATGCCTCTCCCAAACGTGACCAACCGGCTGAATTATGTCTTATGTTGCAAAACATGAAATGGTGTTTTTTTTACATTGGATAAAATTAGAGATTAAATAAAACACTACAGTTGAGGAACGTAATTCTGCTTTGAAAGGTAAATAAAAAAGTTATATATATATATATATATATATATATGTAAGGGATCGGAGGACCAATATGCGGCGTGGCTCTTTTAATAAGAAATAGTACACATGAACAACTGAATACAAAAAACAATAAACGACCGAAACCCGAAACAGTACCGTGTGGCGAAAAACACAGACACGGAAACAAACACCCACAAACACACAGTGAAACCAAGGCTACCTAAGTATGATTCTCAATCAGAGACAACTAATGACACCTGCCTCTGATTTAGAACCATACTAGGCCGAAACATAGAAATCCCCAAATCATAGAAAAACAAACATAGACTGCCCACCCCATATATATGTACAGTCGGAAGTTGACATACCAAATACATTTAAACTCAGTTTTTTGCCATTTCTGACATTTAATCCCAGTAAAAATTCCCTGTTTTAGGTCAGTTAAGATCACCACTTTATTTTAAGAATGTGAAATGTCAGAATAATGGTATAGACAATGATTTATTTCAGCTTTTATTTATTTCATCACATTCTCAGTGGGGCATAAGTTTACATACACTCAATTAGTATTTGGTAGCAGTGTCTTTAAATTGTTTAACTTGGGTCAAATGTTTCGGGTAGCCTTACACAAGCTTCCCACAATAAGTTGGGTGAATTTTGGCCCATTCCTCCTGACAGAGCTGGTGTAACCGAGTCAGGTTTGTAGGTCTCCTTGCACACGCTTTTTCAGTTCTATCCACATGTTTTCTGTAGGATTGAGGTCAGGGCTTTGTGATGGCCACTCCAATACCTTGACTTTTTTGTCCTTAAGCCATTTTGCCACAACTTTGGAAGTATGCTTTGGGTAATTGTCCGTTTGGAAGACCCATTTGCCACCAAGCTTTAACTTCCTGACTGATGTTTAGAGATGTTGCTTCAATATATCCACATAATTTTCCTCCCTCATGATGCCATCTATTTTATGAAGTGCACCAGTCTCTCCTGCAGCAAAGCACCCCACAACGTGATGCTGCCACCCCGTGCTTCAAAGTTGGGATGATGTTCTTCGGTTTGCAAGCATCCCCTTATTCCTCCAAACATAATGATGGTCATTATGGCCAAACAGTTCTATTTTTGTTTCATCAGACCAGAGGACATTTCTCCAAAAAGTATGATCTTTGTCCCCATGTGCAGTTGCAAACCGTAGTCTGGCTTTTTATGGTGGTTTTGGAGCAGTAGCTTCTTCCTTGCTGAGAGGCCTTTCAGGTTATGTTGAAATAGGACAAGTTTTACTGTGGATATTGATGCTATTGTACCTGTGTCCTCCAGCATCTTCACAAGGTCCTATGCTGTTGTTCTGGAATTGATTTGCACTTTTCGCACATTCATCTCTAGGAGACAGAACGCGTCTCCTTCCTGAGCGGTATGGCGGCTGCATGGTCCCATGGTGTTTATACTTGCGTACTATTGTTTGTACAGATGAACGTGGTACCTTCAGGCATTTGGAAATGGCTCCCAAGGATGAACCAGACTTGTGGAGGTCCACAATTTGTTGGCTGATATCTGTAGATTTTCCATGATGTCAAGCAAAGAGGCACTGAGTTTAAAGGTAGGCCTTGAATTACATCCACAGGTACACCTGACTCAAATAATGTCAATTAGCTTATCAGATGCATCTAAAGCCATGACATAATTTTCTGGAATTTTCCAAGCTGTTTAAAGGTACAGTCAACTTAGTGTATGTAAACTTTTGACCCACTGCAATTGTGATACAGTGAATTATAAGTGAAATAATCTGTCTGTAAACGATTGTTGTGTATGTAAACTTCCGGAAGTCATTAAAACCCAATTGTTTACAGACAGATTATTTCACTTATAACTCACTGTATCACTCACTGTATCACAATTCCAAAATATAAAATCTTCTAGTTAATTTGATCACTTTTGGTGTCTGTCAGTTTCATTGTTTGTTATGCTATAAATGGTTATTTTATGTAAATTGATCAAATTAACTAGAAGATTTTATATTTTGAAATTCTGAGTAATTAATACTTTCGTAAGGAATTACACATTATTCAGTACTACTGCAGTTGCTCCATAATTCCAATAGATGGAGGCATAAGACCACAAATGACATTTCAAAAGATTAGTTTAGTTTTCTCCCTGGATACACCACCACTCCCCTCACAGGAAAACTCCTGTGTGCTTCTTTCTGTCCCTTTCCACACTGCTAACACAAGAGGAAACACTGAAAAAGCATTTAACAGATTACTGTGAAGTAATATAATGATGATTCATGTTTATTATTACCTGTTTTTATGCTCATGTTTTGAAATTGTACTTCATTGATATAACGATTATCAATAAGCCTAAACATTAATTAATGAATTCACCTCTGGTTGAGAAAAACGTTTTTTCCAGGTACATTCATTGACTTTGAGTTTATTTTATTTTTACAGGGACAGTGCACATTAATCAACGTTTCAGTAAAAGTGCCGGTTTTAGCCAGCCGGTTAATTTTCAACCGCAGTCCCTGGGCAGGTTATTAAAAACAATTACAATATAGACAATAGCAACATAGAACAAGCAAGACATAGCAACATAGGACAAGCAAGACATAGCATACAGACAGAGCAACATAGGACAAGCAAGACGTAGCATACAGACAGAGCAACATAGGACAAGCAAGACGTAGCATACAGACAGAGCAACATAGAACAAAAAGCAGCAAAAAATTCATAAAAGCAACAAAGTGTTTCCACACCTCACAAGCTACAGACAATAGACAACATGGAAAGCGGCAACACACAGCTAGGGACCATGTTCACAAATCTGATTGACCTTTAGCCAGGTCTTCAAGCATTTTGTGAAAGTGTGATATGTGGTGCAGTTATGTGTGTCTGATGGCAGTGTATTCCAGACATGGGAAGCTCTCACAGAGAATGCAGATTTACTAAAGGTGCTTTTCCTTAGGGGAACTATACAGTCACCTCTCATGGCAGACCTTGTGGATCTGCTGCCATATGTCTGGGTTTTCTGTTTAACAAAAATATTGAGTGGAGGGGGAGCCAGGCCATTAAGGATCTTGAATACAAGACATGCGTCGGTGTATTGCACAAGATTTTCCCAACTCAAGAGCTCATGCTTTCTAAGGATGTGACAATGATGATGGCTATTGGGCTTCCTATCAAGCACTTTGAGAGCCTGTTTGTAGACAGACTGAATAGGTTTTAATGTTGTACAGCAAGCTTGGGCCCAACTAGTCAAGCAGTATGTTAAGTGGGGAGTATCATAGAATTGAAGTACAGTTTTGCTACCTCTGTAGTCAAACAATTTCGTATAAATCGGAAATTAGCTAGGTTGAATTTGGTTATTTGAATTACCTTTTTCACATGCTTTTTAAAAGAGAGCGTCACTCTGCCTTCTCGAGCAAATGAGGGGCTTGTTGAGGTAAATTTACTAACCGGGAGGGTTGAATTATGTAATTTATTGGAGGGCTGGAAGACGCACTCTGAGGTTGTTTACTCACAATATATTTTATAATGAATGTATACTGAGGTTGAGGTTCTGACTAGTGATTATTTACCCGGGGTTCAATACCTGCTATTGAGGCGCCCTGAAAATAATATTAAAAAGTTCGGTCCTTGGACTCAGACGGGTTAAACACTAAAGTTACCGTCCATCTATTGAAGAGAGGAGAACCGGACAGAGGTAGCCAGCATCCGTCAACGAGAGAGGGAGAAGCCTCACCGGGATTTAACAGGTGGAAGAAACAACCGGGAGCTCCATCGGTCCACAAGAAATGCAGACAGCCGGTGATGATGTAGTGGTAGCTATGGTAACTAGGATGCTGCTGGTAGAGTAACTAGCTAACTTACCGAGCTGTACCGACTAGCTAGGATAACTAGGATGCTGCTGGTAGAGTAGCTATCTAACTTACCGAGCTGTACCGACTAGCTAGCAGGTCGTTTCTGTCCCTCATCTCGATAATGATGAATCCGGTGAACCACAAAATTAAACAAGTATAGAGAGTGAAAAGGATATGGCTACACTCATACTGTCCCTGGCCGTAAAGAAAAATGCAAATTGAACAATAAACTTCGGTGTCTCAACACTGTAACAAACTCCGTAGTTATTCCCCAAGATCACCTCAGTCCACTCTGCGCGTAACCGGACAATATCCTTGGCGCCACACCGAAGGGGGACGAGGACAGTTCCAGAACGCGGACATGATCAGTGCAGCACAATAACCTAAACCCAGTCTTTACAGTGGGTTACATTAGTAATATTCATTTTGTATTATTATGTTAAACAAACATTCTATGTTTTTTTGTAACAATATGTTGAGATCTGGGTCCATATCCACAAAGTGTCTCAGAGGAGAAAATTGGTCGTATAAGTGCTGAGAATAAAGACATTTTACACTTATGGGTATAAATTAAAGCTATTTATGAAGTCTCTAGTCCCACCTAGTCGGCAGATATTAGTTAAGTAGTTAAGAGTTAACAGCAGGTGTCCTAAGTAGTTAAGAGTTAACAGCAGCTGTCCTAAGTAGTTAAGAGTTAACAGCAGGTGTCCTGAGTAGTTAAGAGTTAACAGCAGCTGTCCTAAGTAGTTAAGAGTTAACAGCAGCTGTCCTAAGTAGTTAAGATTTAACAGCAGGTGTCCTGAGTAGTTAAGAGTTAACAGCAGCTGTCCTAAGTAGTTAAGAGTTAACAGCAGGTGTCCTAAGTAGTTAAGAGTTAACAGCAGGTGTCCTAAGTAGTTAAGAGTTAACAGCAGGTGTCCTAAGTAGTTAAGAGTTAACAGCAGGTGTCCTAAGTAGTTAAGAGTTAACAGCAGGTGTCCTAAGTAGTTAAGAGTTAACAGCAGGTGTCCTAAGTAGTTAAGAGTTAACAGCAGCTGTCCTAAGTAGTTAAGAGTTAACAGCAGCTGTCCTAAGTAGTTAAGAGTTAACAGCAGCTGTCCTAAGTAGTTAAGAGTTAACAGCAGGTGTCCTAAGTAGTTAAGAGTTAACAGCAGCTGTCCTAAGTAGTTAAGAGTTAACAGCAGGTGTCCTAAGTAGTTAAGAGTTAACAGCAGGTGTCCTAAGTAGTTAAGAGATAACAGCAGCTGTCCTAAGTAGTTAAGAGTTAACAGCAGGTGTCCTAAGTAGTTAAGAGTTAACAGCAGGTGTCCTAAGTAGTTAAGAGTTAACAGCAGGTGTCCTAAGTAGTTAAGAGTTAACAGCAGGTGTCCTAAGTAGTTAAGAGTTAACAGCAGGTGTCCTAAGTAGTTAAGAGTTAACAGCAGGTGTCCTAAGTAGTTAAGAGTTAACAGCAGGTGTCTTGATAATACTATAGAATAATGCAGTGAGTCAGTGGTTCATGCTCCACATGTAATTGCATTGTAGTAGTTAAAAGAATGTTTTATATTTCTATATGATCAATCCATTAATAATATAGACCAACATGCAACAGTATGTCTTGTGCTTTTGGCAATGATTTATGTATAATAATTATGTATAACTGCATAGCATTTTGTCTTCATTTTGGCAGATTAACTCATGCTTATTCCCCAAGATTAACTCAGGTTTTCACCCAGTGGTTAAGGAGTTGGACCTGTGGCCTAAAGGTGGCTGGTTCGAATCCCGGTGGAAAATGTGCTATTTTCTATTCTGAGGTTGTTTACTCGCAATACCTACAGACGTTGGTGGGGCAGCTGAGAAATAAAGTGTATTTTTCTCATTAATTCCTTAGATCTCTAACCTGCACCACCTATCACACGCCAATTGCTAGACTTTCACATAAAAGTTACTTGGTCACCCAGTTCAAACCACATTTGAAAAATCAAACAGACGTGGCTTGTTGATCAAGTGTTCTGCCTTGCAATAATAAATATAATAAAATAACAAAACAAAAACAGCAAAATGCTGAGACAGGTTTTGATTAACAAAATAATCAGTGCTATTTAGTACTATAATGGTATTTACTAACATAATATTATTACTAAAACAGTTTCTAAAATAATTAGGGTTAATGTTAATGCTAAAATAGGTCATACGTAGGGTTAGATGCTGATGTTAAAAAGGGCTTTATAAAAAAAAACAGTATGGGCTGTGGCCTTCTCTGGGTAACACGTATGGTTAGGGATCAAGGATAAAATTGATTATAGAGTTTCTGTAGAGCTCTTTGTGACATCTGCTGATGTAAAAAGGGCTTTATAAATACATTTGATTGATTGTTAGGTTCAGAGTTTTTAATGTAAAAAAACAGTATGGGTTTATAGGTCTCTTGCTCCTCCCTGTGGCCTTCTGTGGGTACTACATAACTCATTCACGACACCTGATAGGCTCATAATCTGAGGTAGCATCTGCGTCAGATCTACAAATCAGTGAGCTACACCTGTCCATTTGTTTTCTAACTCAGTGAAACTGCGCAGCTTTCACTCAATCCGATGTCTACGAACGAACATTTCGATGCATATCAAATTACCCAGCAGCCATTTAGAAACAAGTCATCAAAAAAAGTGATGTTTCTTCATTTTAAAAACTTCTTCTGGCTGTTTAAATTGGCCTTATCTTGAAAAAGAGGACAGGGACATTCGTTTTAGTTAGGTGGTATACCTTTTTCTGAAAACAAATATGGTAAACCATGACCAGAAAAGATTTAAGGACATTGATCACGTTCACCAAGTATCTGTAACCCTGTAAATAATAAGTAACCTGACGTCAGAGTTGAAGCTTAATGCCAGCAGGTGTCTTTGATACAATAGTGAAGCTGCCATTGTGACGCAGAACAATGAGCTGGGAATAGAACGTTCAGAAGGTGAGTTGATTCCACGGAGCTCAATAGAACTAATAGGAGCTGGCAGGAAGAAGAATGACCTAAAATAAGGCCTGTTTTGTAGCGATTACTATATAACATAACATAATATTATGAAACTGGGCTCCATGGCGGATGCAATTAACTAGTTATCAGAAAAAAAAACGTTGTAAATGTCATGTTTCCAGCCTACTTGAGGTGCACCGAAAATAATATTCAAAAGTTTGGTCCTTGGACACATAAGGGTTAAACACTAAAGTTTACTGTCCATCTAGTGAAGAGAGGAGGGGTTAAACACTAAAGTTACTGTCCATCTAGTGAAGAGAGGAGGGGTTAAACACTAAAGTTACCGTCCATCTAGTGAAGAGAGGAGGGGTTAAACACTAAAGTTACCGTCCATCTAGTGAAGAGAGGAGGGGTTAAACACTAAAGTTACCGTCCATCTAGTGAAGAGAGGAGGGGTTAAACACTAAAGTTACCGTCCATCTAGTGAAGAGAGGAGGGGTTAAACACTAAAGTTACCGTCCATCTAGTGAAGAGAGGAGGGGTTAAACACTAAAGTTACCGTCCATCTAGTGAAGAGAGGAGGGGTTAAACACTAAAGTTACCGTCCATCTAGTGAAGAGAGGAGGGGTTAAACACTAAAGTTACTGTCCATCTAGTGAAGAGAGGAGGGGTTAAACACTAAAGTTTACCGTCCATCTAGTGAAGAGAGGAGGGGTTAAACACTAAAGTTACCGTCCATCTAGTGAAGAGAGGAGGGGTTAAACACTAAAGTTACCGTCCATCTAGTGAAGAGAGGAGGGGTTAAACACTAAAGTTACCGTCCATCTAGTGAAGAGAGGAGGGGTTAAACACTAAAGTTACCGTCCATCTAGTGAAGAGAGGAGGGGTTAAACACTAAAGTTACCGTCCATCTAGTGAAGAGAGGAGGGGTTAAACACTAAAGTTACCGTCCATCTAGTGAAGAGAGGAGGGGTTAAACACTAAAGTTACTGTCCATCTAGTGAAGAGAGGAGGGGTTAAACACTAAAGTTTACCGTCCATCTAGTGAAGAGAGGAGGGGTTAAACACTAAAGTTACCGTCCATCTAGTGAAGAGAGGAGGGGTTAAACACTAAAGTTACCGTCCATCTAGTGAAGAGAGGAGGGTTAAACACTAAAGTTACCGTCCATCTAGTGAAGAGAGGAGGGGTTAAACACTAAAGTTACCGTCCATCTAGTGAAGAGAGGAGGGGTTAAACACTAAAGTTACCGTCCATCTAGTGAAGAGAGGAGGGGTTAAACACTAAAGTTACCGTCCATCTAGTGAAGAGAGGAGGGGTTAAACACTAAAGTTACTGTCCATCTAGTGAAGAGAGGAGGGGTTAAACACTAAAGTTTACCGTCCATCTAGTGAAGAGAGGAGGGGTTAAACACTAAAGTTACTGTCAATCTAGTGAAGAGAGGAGGGGTTAAACACTAAAGTTACTGTCCATCTAGTGAAGAGAGGAGGGGTTAAACACTAAAGTTACTGTCCATCTAGTGAAGAGAGGAGGGGTTAAACACTAAAGTTACTGTCCATCTAGTGAAGAGAGGAGGGGTTAAACACTAAAGTTACCGTCCATCTAGTGAAGAGAGGAGGGGTTAAACACTAAAGTTACTGTCCATCTAGTGAAGAGAGGAGGGTTAAACACTAAAGTTACCGTCCATCTAGTGAAGAGAGGAGGGGTTAAACACTAAAGTTACTGTCCATCTAGTGAAGAGAGGAGGGGTTAAACACTAAAGTTACCGGCCATCTAGTGAAGAGAGGAGGGTTAAACACTAAAGTTCCCGGCCATCTAGTGAAGAGAGGAGGGTTAAACACTAAAGTTACCGTCCATCTAGTGAAGAGAGGAGGGTTAAACACTAAAGTTACCGTCCATCTAGTGAAGAGAGGAGGGGTTAAACACTAAAGTTACCCGTCCATCTAGTGAAGAGAGGAGGGTTAAACACTAAAGTTACCGCCATCTAGTGAAGAGAGGAGGGTTAAACACTAAAGTTACCGTCCATCTAGTGAAGAGAGGAGGGGTTAAACACTAAAGTTACCATCCATCTAGTGAAGAGAGGAGGGGTTAAACACTAAAGTTACCGTCCATCTGAAGAGAGGAGGGGTTAAACACTAAAGTTACCGTCCATCTAGTGAAGAGAGGAGGGGTTAAACACTAAAGTTACCGTCCATCTAGTGAAGAGAGGAGGGGTTAAACACTAAAGTTACCGTCCATCTAGTGAAGAGAGGAGGGGTTAAACACTAAAGTTACTGTCCATCTAGTGAAGAGAGGAGGGGTTAAACACTAAAGTTACCGTCCATCTAGTGAAGAGAGGAGGGGTTAAACACTAAAGTTACCGTACATCTAGTGAAGAGAGGAGGGGTTAAACACTAAAGTTACCGTCCATCTAGTGAAGAGAGGAGGGGTTAAACACTAAAGTTACCGTCCATCTAGTGAAGAGAGGAGGGGTTAAACACTAAAGTTACCGTCCATCTAGTGAAGAGAGGAGGGGTTAAACACTAAAGTTACCGTCCCATCTAGTGAAGAGAGGAGGGGTTAAACACTAAAGTTACTGTCCATTATTGTAATGTGATGTAATGTATTGTAATGTATTGTATTGTATTGTATTGTAATGTATTGTATTGTAATGCCAGAGTTGACGTGGACCATCGTTCAAACAAAGAGATGCCTCCCTGACCACCAGTGTGTTTGGATATAATGAAGATCAATTCAGTGAAGAAGAACCTCTAGAGTTCTGAACAAAGAGCCCTATAAAGGGTTAAATATATACTGTATACTCAGACAGGCTAACCTCCTATAAAGGGTTAAATATATACTGTATACTCAGACAGGCTAACCTCCTATAAAGGGTTCTATATATACTGTATACTCAGACAGGCTAACCTCCTATAAAGGGTTAAATATATACTGTATACTCAGACAGGCTAACCTCCTATAAAGGGTTAAATATATACTGTATACTCAGACAGGCTAACCTCCTATAAAGGGTTAAATATATACTGTATACTCAGACAGGCTAACCTCCTATAAAGGGTTAAATATATACTGTATACTCAGACAGGCTAACCTCCTATAAAGGGTTCTATATATACTGTATACTCAGACAGGCTAACCTCCTATAAAGGGTTCTATATATACTGTATACTCAGACAGGCTAACCTCCTATAAAGGGTTCTATATATATTCTATATATACTGTATACTCTGACACTTCCTAACCTCCTATAAAGGTTTCTATATATATTCTATATATACTGTATACTCAGACACTTCCTAACCTCCTATAAAGGGTTCTATATAGAACTTTAGTGGTTCTGTATATTGTAGGAAGATAAAACCCTTTTGGTTTCAACAGGAGTGAAGAGTGTGTTGATATAACGGATATATTGTCAGAATTCAGCTTGTAACAACGATCAGAATAAACACTATAAAGTTTTGCTGCCAACATATTAGATCATAATTAAGAGGCTAAATGATTGTGTCATGCAAGTGTGTGTGTGTGTGTGTGTGTGTGTGTGTGTGTGTGTGTGTGTGTGTGTGTGTGTGTGTGTGTGTGTGTGTGTGTGTGTGTGTGTGTGTGTGTGTGTGTGTGTGTGTGTGTGTGTGTGCTGGTGAGACAACCACATATCACAGTCAAATATACAGGATACAAACATTCCATTCCAGCTATATAGCGTTTTGAAAAACAAAAATTCATACACAAAAAACTATGAATTAAAATCTTAGAACAACAATATTTAACAGACAAGGTTCCCCTGAGCAATACTGTCTGATAAATAACAAATGTGAAAAAATGGTGGAAACATGTTTTAGAAACAAACAACATTGTAATCTCACCTCTTAGCTTTGGTGTCATGTTCCCCAGAGAGTCTCATTTTAGAGAACTGACCCCTAAACAGAGATCCAGCATGTTGGTTGTGGTTAACACAGTGACAACTAAACAGAGATCCAACATGTTGGTTGTGGTTAACACAGTAACAACTAAACAGAGATCCAGCATGTTGGTTGTGGTTAACACAGTGACAACTAAACAGAGATCCAACATGTTGGTTGTGGTTATTAACACAGTGACAACTAAACAGAGATCCAACATGTTGGTTGTGGTTAACACAGTGACAACTAAACAGAGATCCAACATGTTGGTTGTGGTTAACACAGTGACAACTAAACAGAGATCCAACATGTTGGTTGTGGTTAACACAGTGACAACTAAACAGAGATCCAACATGTTGGTTGTGGTTAACACAGTGACAACTAAACAGAGATCCAACATGTTGGTTGTGGTTAACACAGTGACAACTAAACAGAGATCCAACATGTTGGTTGTGGTTAACACAGTGACAACTAAACAGAGATCCAACATGTTGGTTGTGGTTAATACAGTGACAACTAAACAGAGATCCAACATGTTGGTTGTGGTTAACACAGTGACAACTAAACAGAGATCCAACATGTTGGTTGTGGTTAACACAGTGACAACTAAACAGAGATCCAACATGTTGGTTGTGGTTAATACAGTGACAACTAAACAGAGATCCAACATGTTGGTTGTGGTTAACACAGTGACAACTAAACAGAGATCCAACATGTTGGTTGTGGTTAACACAGTGACAACTAAACAGAGATCCAGCATGTTGGTTGTGGTTAACACATTGACAACTAAACAGAGATCCAACATGATGGTTGTGGTTAACACAGTGACCCCTAAACAGAGATCCAGCATGTTGGTTGTGGTTAACACAGTAACAACTAAACAGAGATCCAACATGTTGGTTGTGGTTAACACAGTGACAACTAAACAGAGATCCAACATGTTGGTTGTGGTTAACACAGTGACAACTAAACAGAGATCCAACATGTTGGTTGTGGTTATTAACACAGTGACAACTAAACAGAGATCCAACATGTTGGTTGTGGTTAACACAGTGACAACTAAACAGAGATCCAACATGTTGGTTGTGGTTAACACAGTGACAACTAAACAGAGATCCAACATGTTGGTTGTGGTTAACACAGTGACAACTAAACAGAGATCCAACATGTTGGTTGTGGTTAACACAGTGACAACTAAACAGAGATCCAACATGTTGGTTGTGGTTAACACAGTGACAACTAAACAGAGATCCAACATGTTGGTTGTGGTTAACACAGTGACAACTAAACAGAGATCCAACATGTTGGTTGTGGTTATTAACACAGTGACAACTAAACAGAGATCCAACATGTTGGTTGTGGTTAACACAGTGACAACTAAACAGAGATCCAACATGTTGGTTGTGGTTAACACAGTGACAACTAAACAGAGATCCAACATGTTGGTTGTGGTTAACACAGTGACAACTAAACAGAGATCCAACATGTTGGTTGTGGTTAACACAGTGACAACTAAACAGAGATCCAAATATGTTGGTTGAGGCTAACACAGTGACAACTAAACAGAGATCCAACATGTTGGTTGTGGTTAACACAGTGACAACTAAACAGAGATCCAACATGTTGGTTGTGGTTAACACAGTGACAACTAAACAGAGATCCAACATGTTGGTTGTGGTTAACACAGTGACAACTAAACAGAGATCCAACATGTTGGTTGTGGTTAACACAGTGACAACTAAACAGAGATCCAACATGTTGGTTGTGGTTAACACAGTGACAACTAAACAGAGATCCAACATGTTGGTTGTGGTTAACACAGTGACAACTAAACAGAGATCCAACATGTTGGTTGTGGTTAACACAGTGACAACTAAACAGAGATCCAACATGTTGGTTGTGGTTAACACAGTGACAACTAAACAGAGATCCAACATGTTGGTTGTGGTTAACACAGTGACAACTAAACAGAGATCCAACATGTTGGTTGTGGTTAACACAGTGACAACTAAACAGAGATCCAACATGTTGGTTGTGGTTAACACAGTGACAACTAAACAGAGATCCAACATGTTGGTTGTGGTTAACACAGTGACAACTAAACAGAGATCCAACATGTGGTTGTGGTTATTAACACAGTGACAACTAAACAGAGATCCAACATGTTGGTTGTGGTTAACACAGTGACAACTAAACAGAGATCCAGCATGTTGGTTGTGGTTAACACAGTGACAACTAACAGAGATCCAACATGTTGGTTGTGGTTAACACAGTGACAACCCCAAACAGAGATCCAACATGTTGGTTGTGGTTAACACAGTAACAACTAAACAGAGATCCAACATGTTGGTTGTGGTTAACACAGTGACAACTAAACAGAGATCCAACATGTTGGTTGTGGTTAACACAGTGACAACTAAACAGAGATCTAACATGTTGGTTGTGGTTAACACAGTGACAACTAAACAGAGATCCAACATGTTGAGTTATGGCAACACAGTGTCAACTAAACAGAGATCTAACATGTTGGTTGTGGTTAACACAGTGACAACTAAACAGAGATCCAACATGTTGGCTGTGGTTAACACAGTGTCAACTAAACAGAGATCTAACATGTTGGTTGTGGTTAACACAGTAACAACTAAACAGAGATCCAACATGTTGGTTGTGGTTATTAACACAGTGTCAACTAAACAGAGATCTAACATGTTGGTTGTGGTTAACACAGTAACAACTAAACAGAGATCCAACATGTTGGTTGTGGTTAACACAGTGTCAACTAAACAGAGATCTAACATGTTGGTTGTGGTTAACACAGTAACAACTAAACAGAGATCCAACATGTTGGTTGTGGTTAACACAGTGACAACTAAACAGAGATCCAACATGTTGGTTGTGGTTAACACAGTGACAACTAAACAGAGATCCAACATGTTGGTTGTGGTTAACAGTGACAACTAAACAGAGATCCAACATGTTGGTTGTGGTTAACACAGTGACAACTAAACAGAGATCCAACATGTTGGTTGTGGTTAACACAGTGACAACTAAACAGAGATCTAACATGTTGGTTGTGGTTAACACAGTAACAACTAAACAGAGATCCAACATGTTGGTTGTGGTTAACACAGTGACAACTAAACAGAGATCCAACATGTTGGTTGTGGTTAACACAGTGACAACTAAACAGAGATCCAACATGTTGGTTGTGGTTAACACAGTGACAACTAAACAGAGATCCAACAACATGTTGGTTGTGGTTAACACAGTGACAACTAAACAGAGATCCAACATGTTGGTTGTGGTTAACACAGTGACAACTAAACAGAGATCCAACATGTTGGTTGTGGTTAACACAGTGACAACTAAACAGAGATCCAACATGTTGGTTGTGGTTAACACAGTGACAACTAAACAGAGATCCAACATGTTGGTTGTGGTTAACACAGTGACAACTAAACAGATCCAACATGTTGGCTGTGGTTAACACAGTGACAACTAAACAGAGATCCAACATGTTGGTTGTGGTTAACACAGTAACAACTAAACAGAGATCCAACATGTTGGTTGTGGTTAACACAGTGACAACTAAACAGAGATCCAACATGTTGGTTGTGGTTAACACAGTGACAACTAAACAGAGATCCAACATGTTGGTTGTGGTTAACACAGTAACAACTAAACAGAGATCCAACATGTTGGTTGTGGTTAACACAGTGACAACTAAACAGAGATCCAACATGTTGGTTGTGGTTAACACAGTGACAACTAAACAGAGATCCATCATGTTGGTTGTGGTTAACACAGTGACAACTAAACAGAGATCCAACATGTTGGTTGTGGTTAACACAGTGACAACTAAACAGAGATCCAACATGTTGGTTGTGGTTAACACAGTAACAACTAAACAGAGATCCAACATGTTGGTTGTGGTTAACACAGTGACAACTAAACAGAGATCCAACATGTTGGTTGTGGTTAACACAGTGACAACTAAACAGAGATCTAACATGTTGGTTGTGGTTAACACAGTGACAACTAAACAGAGATCCAACATGTTGGTTGTGGTTAACACAGTGTCAACTAAACAGAGATCTAACATGTTGGTTGTGGTTAACACAGTGACAACTAAACAGAGATCCAACATGTTGGTTGTGGTTAACACAGTGTCAACTAAACAGAGATCTAACATGTTGGTTGTGGTTAACACAGTAACAACTAAACAGAGATCCAACATGTTGGTTGTGGTTATTAACACAGTGTCAACTAAACAGAGATCTAACATGTTGGTTGTGGTTAACACAGTAACAACTAAACAGAGATCCAACATGTTGGCTGTGGTTAACACAGTGTCAACTAACAGAGATCTAACATGTTGGTTGTGGTTAACACAGTAACAACTAAACAGAGATCCAACATGTTGGTTGTGGTTAACACAGTGACAACTGGAAACAGAGATCCAACATGTTGGTTGTGGTTAACACAGTGACAACTAAACAGAGATCCAACATGTTGGTTGTGGTTAACACAGTGACAACTAAACAGAGATCCAACATGTTGGTTGTGGTTAACACAGTGACAACTAAACAGAGATCCAACATGTTGGTTGTGGTTAACACAGTGACAACTAAACAGAGATCTAACATGTTGGTTGTGGTTAACACAGTAACAACTAAACAGAGATCCAACATGTTGGTTGTGGTTAACACAGTGACAACTAAACAGAGATCCAACATGTTGGTTGTGGTTAACACAGTGACAACTAAACAGAGATCCAACATGTTGGTTGTGGTTAACACAGTGACAACTAAACAGAGATCCAACATGTTGGTTGTGGTTAACACAGTGACAACTAAACAGAGATCCAACATGTTGGTTGTGGTTAACACAGTGACAACTAACAGAGATCCAACATGTTGGTTGGTTAACACAGTGACAACTAAACAGAGATCCAACATGTTGGTTGTGGTTAACACAGTGACAACTAAACAGAGATCCAACATGTTGGTTGTGGTTAACACAGTGACAACTAAACAGAGATCCAACATGTTGGTTGTGGTTAACACAGTGACAACTAAACAGAGATACAGCATGTTGGTTGTGGTTAACACAGTGACAACTAAACAGAGATCCAACATGTTGGTTGTGGTTAACACAGTGACAACTAAACAGAGATCCAACATGTTGGCTGTGTGACAACTAAACAGAGATCCAACATGTTGGTTGTGGTTAACACAGTGACAACTAAACAGAGATCCAACATGTTGGTTGTGGTTAACACAGTGACAACTAAACAGAGATCCAACATGCTGGTTGTGGTTAACACAGTGACAACTAAACAGAGATCCAACATGTTGGCTGTGGTTAACACAGTGACAACTAAACAGAGATCCAACATGTTGGTTGTGGTTAACACAGTGACAACTAAACAGAGATCCAACATGTTGGTTGTGTTAACACAGTAACAACTAAACAGAGATCCAACATGTTGGTTGTGGTTAACACAGTGACAACTAAACAGAGATCCAACATGTTGGTTGTGGTTAACACAGTGACAACTAAACAGAGATCCAACATGTTGGTTGTGGTTAACACAGTAACAACTAAACAGAGATCCAACATGTTGGTTGTGGTTAACACAGTGACAACTAAACAGAGATCCAACATGTTGGTTGTGGTTAACACAGTGACAACTAAACAGAGATCCATCATGTTGGTTGTGGTTAACACAGTGACAACTAAACAGAGATCCAACATGTTGGTTGTGGTTAACACAGTGACAACTAAACAGAGATCCAACATGTTGGTTGTGGTTATTAACACAGTGACAACTAAACAGAGATCCAACATGTTGGTTGTGGTTAACACAGTGACAACTAAACAGATCCAACATGTTGGTTGTGGTTAACACAGTAACAACTAAACAGAG